>NC_067205.1:23061754-23153703 GCF_026262505.1 Trichomonas vaginalis G3
ACATTTCTGCAAAGTCACATTTACTGACCTAGATGTATCTAAGTACTTATATTTCTATTACTCAATTAATGGAGCAGAATACAAATATGCAAATGACTATATAACATCAAATGGAAAGCAACAAATAAACACACTTCAACTTTATATTCCATCTGATGCACCATTAGGTATGAAGAGTATATCAATCATGATTAAAACTATAAGTAGTGGTAGGAATGCAAACTCAGAAGAATCATCAAACTCTATCATAATTACATTCAAGCCATCTTACACATTAGATAACCTTCCAGAAGATGCACTTTATTCAGATGATGGATTAGTTCCAATCACAGGTACATTGAAGTGTGATGGATATGCTAAACTTATTTTAACTGTTGGTACAATTGAACTTAAACGAATTATTCTCGATCCAAAAAACATTGACAAATGGAAGGTTCAAAGATTCATTTAAAGTTCCAGCTGGATTAAGCTACGGAACAATCAACGTTTATTCAAAACTTGTTGATTCTAATGATAATGAAGCTACCGCGAAATATACTTTATCATTCTTGCACAAGAATAAGCCAGTAATTACAGATTTGTCCTTATACAATGACGTATTATCACCATATGGCCCATGGTCATTCTCTGTAGTATGTCAAGATCCTGATAATGGCAAGAAATTATATCTATATGGACAAATCGGAGATGAGGAACCACTTCTATTCACAGATTATGGAGTTTCATCAATTGGAAGTAGTCAAACAATCTACGCGTCCACACCATATGGTACATTTACTCAGTTATATGGCAAACAAACATTTAAGTTATGGTTGTCAGACACCAAGAATAGCACAATCAGAACAGGTCTAGGTGTTTCTGATATTTTCGCGAGAACAGTTATTTTCAGTTACGTTCCTGATTTTAGTGTAACATATCCAGACTCACATTATTACACTAGTGGTGCCACAGTTCAAGCAAGCTACACAATGAAGGATGATGGAAAAGTTACACTCAAAGTATATATTGATGAAGAAGAGATTAAGGATCTCGCTGAAGATATTTAACTTGATAATACAGAACGTACAGGAACTAAGAATATCAAGCTTCCTGATGACTTAACGTATGGAAAAGAACACAACATCATGCTAACTTATGTTGATCACTACGGCTTCCAACCATTAGGAGAATTCTTGTTTCCATATTGTAAACCACCGAACCTCACAAAGGCTTCATTTGTCAAGCCATTTGCTCTTCAGTCAGAAGTTTATTGAATTTGAAGGCTATTTCAATGATTTTGATAAGGACAAATATCTTTATGTTTCGTCCAGCTTGTGACAAACTCATTTCATCTGAAACACAAAAGATCCAATCTAATGGAACTGCTAACCAAAAGTTCCAGTTCGGTTATGAGATCCCAGGAAATGAATCTATTGGAACAAAACAGTTACATTTGGATGTTAGCTGAATCTAACTATTATCCATCATTAGATCCACTATTGAGTTCCAACAAGGTTGAATCAGTTCTTTTCATCACATACAAACCATCTCTTTCTCTTAAACCAATTGTTAAGAATATTTACAACGATGGCGATCAGATCACCATCATTGGTTCAATTAGAGCCAACTCCAATGTCAATATGCACTTCATGATTGACTCAGTTCTTCTCAATGATACAAAGAAGATCACAGTCAGCGAATCTCCACAAGAATTCGAAGTCAAGGTTGGTATTCCAGTCAACTTCAAGCATGGCAAGCATAAAATGAATGTTTGGGCTGTCGATGTTAGTGGACAGAACACAAGCAACTTCGCTCTTGACTTCAACATCCAAAATCACCAAAGCTCCTTAGTGTCAGCGTTGCTAAGGACAGAGTTAGAGTTGGTGGTAAACTGAAAGTTCTTGGTACAGTTCGTGATCCAGATGTTGGAAACAATATCTCATTCATAGTCAGTATTGATGAAGGAAACAAGAACCGTCTTACACTCTTCAATCTGACTCCACAGTTCAAGACTTCTCATTTGTCTACCAGATTCCACAATCTCTTGAAGTTGGAGATCATCAGCTCACACTTTTAGCTATTGACACAGATAATCTTCGTATCTTCTCCAGCAATTGTTCAGTTCACTGTTTACAAGTCATCTGTTAATGATCCAGAGAATCCTAATGATCCTGATGAAACAGGTGGAGACAACGCAGATTCTAAGAGGCCAATACAAAGAAGAAGAATAACGGTAATGTTGGTTTGATTGTTGGTATTGTTATTGTTGGTATTATCTTATTAGTTCTTTGTGTCTTGGCAGTTATCCTCTTAATCCAAAGAAAGAAGAATTCCCATCCAGACTCAGCCAGTGATAATTCTGATATAGAAGAACGTGAAACACAAATTTCTACTAACATCAGCTTAGAAGAAACAGCAACCAAAGATAATCCATTGTTCTCATCAGAGACAATCACACAGAACAATGATCCATTCTCTGATGAATTCGAAGAAAGTCAGAAACCTTAAATTTGATTCTATTATAATAAAAATGCGCTATTATTTTAAATCTATTACACCTTTTTTCCTTTTTCGACAAAGAAAAGTTGACTGAAGAAAATAGAAGCTGTCTTTAACGGTTTCAAAGTCTTGGACCTTTTCTGTGTATTTTTTGGAATTTATGTATCGTGGAACTGATAAACATTGGATTGTTCATTATAACAATATGGAATCTTTTAACATTTTCCTCTTGAGTAGATACATCTATTATATTTATATTGTTTGTTTGAACTTCAGATTTTGTGACAAATGATTTATCGATAAATCTAAACAGCATAGCATAACTAAATCCTTAAGCATCCTATGTTTTAATAGAATCATTATGTGTTCTATGAGAAATTGTTAAATACAAAGCAATTTTTGTTAATGAGCAATTAGATTAATTTCAAAGCTATTGCGGTGATACAAACAATATATATCCTAATGTGTGTATGATATATAGCTGTTAAAAGAAATATCACTACTTTTGCTTTGCTATTTCGAAGATAGACAATTAATATTCAATTAATCAATTCAACGTTGCGAAAGGTATGTGAGCTTCAACACCAGAACCTAATAATGGGCTTCTAACAAAATATGGTTGTCTTTCGATATCTTTTCAAAATTGAGAACTTTCTCCGATGTAAAAAAATTAAAAATTGTTAGATATAGAATGCACGTGCTTTTTATTTTTGCTTTTAGTAAACTTCACAGTTTTTTGTAAATAAAAAATAATCAGATCCGAAAGTGAATTCTAATGCTTTGGCTATTAGCTACTTTCGCTGCATCAGACGTTCTCATTGCAAAACCGAGTAAATACAATATTCAATTGATAGATCATTCCGAAATTGTTGTTATTGATTTTGATGCAAATCCTGAAGTGAATGCACGCAGAGCTAGTCTATCTGGATTTTCGGATTGCAAACACTATATGATAATCTCAAATCCGAGCGACGATTTACGAATTAATGACGAATTTATCAAAACTCAAATTTTTGAAATCAAATCACCACAGAATCTTTACTTTTACAGTGAAAATATGACTAACATTTACATTGATGTTGTTAATGTACCAGCTTCTTGTAATACATTGGAATTTCTTATTAATCCAGTCACCGGAACGACGTATCAATATAATTAACTCCGAAGTAAAAGAATTAACTACACCTTCTTATTACTGTTTTGTTGCATTTTCAGAAGGAGAATTTGATTTGAACGTCAGAATTAACTATCCTAAGTTACTTGAATACTCAGCGTATGACATGTCATCCACCACATCCCTTACTAGTTATTCTAGTGAACAATTCGTTACGACTAACTCAATATGTTTCGTATTTACACCAGATTCAAGGCGCTCATCAGTTTCCTTTATATTTACAGTATCATCAAGGTATTCTAACCTTCCAAATCCTAAATTTTTATATGATGATACAAAAGAATCTTATTTGACCATAAATCCTGTCACAGTCGGCACCAAATTTGCTGATTACCCAGTATTAACTTATGGAGTTCACTCAGAGCTCATAACTTCCACTGTAAAGGAATTTAAAGTTGCATCTAAAAGTTACATCGTATTTACCAACTGGACAGGGCTTAGCGGAACCGTTTATTACGGACAATCTTCATTGGACATCCTTGGATACACAGGAGTTGTAGCAATTTTATTTATTCTACAGGAACTATGGAACTCAAGTCCTCTCTTGATTCATCTGAAGCAACATTTGTTGTACATTCACTTAAAGTTACTTGTAATGCCATTGTTACATTGTCTGGCAAAAAATCTTTCAAATTAGAACTCAAAGGAGGTTCCGATTATTGCATGGTATCAGCTTTCAAGTCAGGAGTGGTCAAAATAGAAGACAGCTCCAATACTCTTAACAAAGATTATTTATATAATAATACTCGATATTCTTTAGAAGAAAGTACAGTTCCTACCTTCACAATATTTAACCAGATCTATATATTCGGAGATGCATGGGTTAAATATACAATCAAGCCTTCAAAGACAGATAATTCCGAAAGTTACGTTCTTGAAGGTTATTCACCACCATATTCTTCATATTCTATCAGTAATAGGACATATGAACGCCTTAATACAGGTAAATGGGAAACACATAAAGGACTTTCTGGATTTGAAATATTTGTCATTGTTTTCTTTGCTCTTGTTGCATTTATTGGTATTGTCATATTATTAGGCATATGTATATACAAGATAAGACAAAAGACAAGGAATTTATTGAACCAATCAATTCCTTTAGAAGATAATGTAACAGAACGACCTTTAAACACTGTAACTACTACACGTAATAGTTATGAAAATGAAGTAAAGAATCAACAAGAACTAGAACCTCCTTCTCGTCCTCCACAACAAATTTATGCTGCTCCTCCTGAACAACAGCCTTATTATGCTCCACCTGTTTATTCAGGCTCAACAACCAGTTAATCCTTACCAACCACCACCTTCAGATTATGATAATCCTTATAATTAATTGTAAAATAAAAAATTAAAAATGCGATTTTTTTTTTATAATTTTGTTTTTGTTTTTACTCAAAAAATGATAATCAATACCACTGAATAATATATTGATTGAAATAATTTTATTAAATTTCAAACAATCATAATCAAGGAATAATTCATAGCCTATCATAATATGCACCAATAAAATAAATCATGGAAATAGAAAGATTCATGTTATATCCGAAATTTTCTCTAGCATTATGGCTGAAATCAACGCTTAGCATGATAATGATAAGCATATAACTAGATGAATATAAATTTCCAGATCATGTGGAAAATGTCATCAACGTTGCATTTTTTTAGAAAGGTAGTCCCACGAAGAATCTAAACGACAGATTTCCAAATAAATAGATAAATAGAATCAGTAGGCTCCAAATATGAATGATATGATTTAGTTTGAAAAGTTACTAAAAGCATAAAAAATTTGTGAATTACGTTTTAATTTCCATAATTTTTATCAATTAATTATCACGTTATGATTTACATATCAAATTTAATTTCAAATATAAGTAAATATCAATATTCATTACCGTTTTCCAGAAGTTGGGAACGTAGGGTATTTGTATTTCAAATTTAAGTATAATTGGAGTTTTTGAATAAAACCATAATATTCCCAGCTTACATGATTATAGTTTATTATGTAATATCCGGTTTATCAGGGAAATAATAGATTTGAATTCTTACTTTTGAGATTTGATAGAAAATAGTATAATGATAATGGATCACGACAGAATTATTTTATATTCAATAAACCATTTTGCGTAAATGGTGGTTCTTATCATCTATCAAATTTCGTAAGAAGTCTCTTAAAAATCTTGGAGTTCTTCAAGAAACGATCTTGTTCAAGATACATGTCGAGATGCTTTAATAAAATTAATCATAAATCGAAGCAAAACATCACATTTGTTAATAATTTCATGTAATATATAAAATTCAAGATTATAATGTCTACTGAATGCTAACAAAAACGAACAAAATCTCATCTCTCCACTAGATATTAATATGATGCAGTTTTTTGTTTAGATCTAATATAAAAATGAATAAAAACTTTACTTTTACACTTTTCATTCAAGTTATTTACTAATATAGATCATGCTTTATCAATGCTTAGTACTATTCTTTTTAGAATAAAGGATAATAAGAAAGATATTTGTGATTTAAAATAATTTTTTAAAATTCACCTTTAACTCATCACTCTGTGAGATGTAAAAAGCATTCGCATTACTCATTCTGCTTAATTGATCAACTCAAAATTCCAAAAAAATTTCAATAAATCAAAAATGAGAATCAAAAATTTGATTTTTCTCTTGAAAAAATCAATTTTCAAAAAAATTTGGAAAATCAAAGTATTGTATAATTAATCAAATCATCAAATGGAATCGTTTTTATTCATAAAAAACATCTAATTTTGATTTGGAAATCATATTTATTAAAAACTCATTCTATAGTTGATGCAATGTCATGATTGCTGTTGAAAATATTATTTCCATAACAAAATTCTTATTTAAGATAGTAAAATAATAAAGTTTTATTTTCAACAACAACAAGTAAATAGATGAATGGAAACGTACTACATTCGCATAAATGTAGTAACTATCGTCGATATTTGAGTTATGACTATTCCAATCAAAATGTATAAAATTGAAATCAAAAATATCAAACAATTATATTCGGTACTGTGCACACATTATAGAGGTCATCGTAATTTATATGTAATTTATATCTAAAAGCCGACTTTTTTTTCTTATTGCAATAATTTTCTCAAATTTAGTAACTTTTTCTATGTTCAAGTTATTTGAATATGTATCATAAGCGACGTAAGAACTCAAATTACGAGGAATTCTGTTGTTGCATTTTCGAGATGCAAAATTTCGATTTTTAATATGGGGATGGGGATTTGGCAGGTGCAATCTTGATGTTATCTCCATGTAGAAGTACTGTTGCAATATAATTAAAATTAACGAAGTTGATTTTAAATTGCATAATGCTGGAGAATAACTGACAATACAACTAAGTATACTATATAAGATAGTTGCTAATTGGAGTAATAAATTAGGCTCCACCAATCATTTCTTTCATCTCTGCCATAACGAGCAGAAAAGAAGCGAACAGTAACCCTAGGAAAAAAGAAGAAGGGTGTCACTTTTCGTGGGACTACCTTTTTTTAGTAAATTAATATTTCCCACCATATGTTGGAAATTGAGACGGAGTTGATTCTTGAAATATCTTAAACAAAATTTACAACTATTTAATTTTTCAAGCACCACTCTTAATCGAATTTTAAAATTTATCCATATTAATAGATATGTACACACAAATATTTTTTCGGAATTTAAATTTTTGAAAGCTCAAAAATTTTGTAGTTGAGTATTTTAATAACCATATAATGAGCATGATCATGATAAATTGTTTTTGAAAAAAATAATTCAGTATTGAATTATCCTCTTTTTCAGAATTTCATTTTATATTTATGTTGTTATTTTTAGTTACTCAGTGTCTCAGCTACGAATTCATCACAAATTTAGCCAGCTCATACCTTGAGTTCTCCAATGGCAAAGCCGATTTTAAGCTCGGTTATGAGCCTCTTTGTGGTTATTCTTATTATCTTATCTTATCAAATCCTGATGACAATTTGACACTAAATTTTGAAAAAGCTAAACAAGTATACAAAATTGCTCCAGCTACATACTATAGTTTTAGGAGCAGCAAGAAATATAATTTGCAATATGATCTAGTTCTTATTCCAGATGATTGCGATACTCTTGAATTCATAATTAATCCACAGAATAGAGAAGATTCTAATTACGAATTTGCAAGTTCTCAAATAAATCCATCTAAAACGTATTGCTTTGTAGGGTATAGTGATGCTGCTTTTACTGTAAGGGCTACTAATTCAGGAGGCTAATTTTCCTATGCTTCAAATAACTTTTACCAAAGTAATACACTTTATTCCGGAAATTCGTACAGTTCGTATTCTTCGACAAATTCTTTCATAGTTAAATACACTCCTAGCACTTCATCTTCCTCAGCCAACGTCAAATTCATTAAATATAGAACATCAACCTCCGATACAGTTCTCCTTTACGACCAGAGCAAGGGATCGTTTTTTGCTACAACATCTGTAGATACTAATCCTCCAATATATCCATACGTTTACCCAGGATATTTTAGTTATCATTCCTATAATAGCACAGGAGAGTTAAATATTACAGCAGGTACATATATCGTATTCACAAACTGGAAAAACGTTGAAAGCAAGGTCACAAGTGGCAGCACAGAGTTTAATATTCTCGGAGATACTAAAATCGTGGCAGTTCTCTTCAATTCTACAGGAAAAATACAACTTACAGGCAGCTCAGCGTATGCAAGATATATTGCCTATGAAATGCCCAGTAAATGCCATTATATCGTTACATTATCCGGAAATGAGTCTTTCAAATTGAAACCTGGTGATACATTTATATCATGCATTGTATCAGCATTCGAATTTGGCGAGGTCAAATTTTCATCAAGTGACATTAGTAATATGTACAATTACTTTTACGATGGAAGTAGTATAGCATCTAAATATTCTATCTCCTTAGATGCTTCTTATTCACAATTTTACAATATATATTTTTTCTGGAGACGAGTGGTTCCAACACGAAATTACTACATACGATAACGATACATCCATTAGCTACAAGATCAGTGGAAAGTCGCCAAAGTACTACTCATATTCAGTCAGCAATAGCTCCTACCGTAAAGTTAACAGTGGTGAATGGTCGAGTAGCGGATTTCCAGTCTGGGCCATTGTCATCATTGTCATTATTGTTTTGATTGTTGTTGTTGCTTTAGTATTTGTTTGTTGCCGCTTCTGCTGTAGAACTGCTGACAGAGCATTTTCTAGTTCTAGCTCTTCTAGTTCAAAGAAGCATAGCAGACAAACAACAACCACAACCATTTATGTCCAACAACAATCAGCGCCATCATATTCACCACCACAAAATCCATCACAACAAAGTTATCCATCACCTTATCAACAGCAACCACAACAAAGTTATCCATCACCTTATCAACAGCAACCACAACAAAGTTATCCATCACCTTATCAAGAGCAAACACAACAAAGTTCTCTAACACCATATCAACCTCCACCACAACAGTGCCCACCTCCAGAATATGTACCAGGAGAATATACACCATCTTCTCAAGGAGGTCAAACACAACCATATTATCCACCTCCATCACCACAAAATTATTCACCTAATCCTTATCAATAAAAAATCTATTTGAATTTTATTTCTTTGTATGAAAACTAATTAGTTTTTTTTTTTTATCCAAAAACATTGCAAATCAATATGTATCCATATAGACTAATGTATTTACTTACACTGCATGAAAGCGAATCGATCTCTGGAAGCATCTCTCATCTCACAATATTTGTGTAACAGACGAGCTACATATGAAAATGTATTTGAGACTTGGTATTAAATAAAAATCAGGAAATATATAAATACATTGGTAGTTTTTGCAGATATGATATAATAACAAATAAATTTTCATTTTGTTTCATAATCTCAAGATTCCACGGGTTAAAAATACTACATATTCTTACCATACGACTCATTTCATCTCATATTTGCTCTAAAATATCTGTCAATCATATGTAAATATACCAGAAACGGTCCTAATTTCTTTCTTGCAAAATTATTCATAAAAATTAACCATTAACATTTCTAAATTAGCCTCGATTCCTTCACATGTTCAATAAAGACATCAAAAGATTATCCAACTAACGAAATAAATGGAAATTTTTATGGAAACATCCGATATAATTGACAGAAAATGCAAATAATCGTCATCGTCGAAATTATAACAACAAAAATCAAATTGTAATGTAATTTTACAAATTAGACATTTCATATTTTATCGTTGTTGGAGAACTCAAAATTTTTTTTTCAAACGCCGTTGGGAAAAAACTCCAAAAAATTTATATGTTTTCCTTATTTGTAGCTTCAAGTTTAAGTAACAGAGTTGAAGTTCCAGATGTAGGAGCTTACTACAGTTCCTTTTCATCATTAGCACTTGAAATGACGTTCAACTTGAGATCTTATTCTGGTTATACACATTATCTTCTTTTATACAACCCATACAGCGATTTAACTCTTAATGGAGAGAATGCTTCCTCAAGAGTATACAGTATATCAACAAAGATCTTTAAATTTGAAAGTCGAACCGCTTCTACTCTTTATTTTGACGTTGTTCGTATTCCAAACTCATGCTATACATTGGATTTCCTTTTGGATCCAGAAGTTAATTCAGAATACGAATACTCACGTGCTAAGAAACTTTTGAATTTCGAAAAATCATATTGTTTTGTTACTTACAGCCATAATACCTTTAATATAACCATCACAAACACTGATGGAAAAATGAAGATTGGCACTACTTCTTTATACGATTATGACACAACAACTGCTGATGAAGGCGATACTTCTTATTACAACACAAAATCTTTCGTTGTAATGTACAAACCAGATAATTCAGCTACATCCAAAGCCAAGATCAAATTTACTGGCTCCTCAAGTACAAAACAAGATCCAACTCTTATTTCAGACAAAAAAATTTCATCATACTTTGGTGCAAAAGCTGTAGATACAACACCTCCAGAATACAAAAGTATCGACTACGGCATCCATATATATAGTGATTCATCAAGATACAACGTCTATAATATCACTTATAATACATATATTGTCTTCACACATTGGAAAGATGTTTCAGCTGTTGCAACAGTTTCTGGTACTACACTTAATATCCTTGGCAACACAAACATTGTTTCAGTTTTCTTCAACTCAACAGGCACACTTACTCTTTCCAGAAATTCATCAAGGAGCACTGCTACATTTGTTGCATATTATATGCCAAGCACATGCCATTACATTGTCACATTATCTGGTGAATCATCATACAAATTCGACACAGATGGCAGCGCCATCAAATGTATGGTTTCCGCCTTCAGTTCGGGCAGTGTTAATATTGACAAAGGTTTCTGGGGTGAATTATCCACATACAATTATGATGGCACATATTCATCATCATCCAAACCATTGTACTCAGTTTTCTACAACACATTCTCATCTGAGCATGAATACTTCAAACATGATATTTCGACATACTCCAGTGATAACTCCTATGCATATGTCATCAAAGGCAAATCACCAGAATATTTATCATACTGGATTGACAGTTCATCATATAACAAGATCAACAGCGGTGAATGGTCTAGCAGCGGTCTTGCTGGTTGGGCTATTGCTCTTATTGTTATTGTTGTTATCATTGTTATTGCTGTTGCCATTACTATTGTTGCTATTTGCTGCTGTGCCTGCTGCTCGGTTGTCAACAGAGCTCTTACAAGTTCTAGTTCTAGCTCTAGCTCAAAGAAGAAGAGAAATACAACAAACACAACTCTTCTTGTCCAACAGCAACCATACCCACCACAACAGTACCCACCACAACAAAGTTATCCACCACAGGGATATCCTCCACAACAATATCCTCCACCATCACAAGGCGGCCAACCACAACCATATGGTTATTATCCACCACCACAACAATATCCACCACAAGGCTATGCACCAAATGGCCAAGTTCCACCTCCTCCAGCCGATCAACCAAATCCTTATGCTTAAATTTTAATATAATTTTAAATTATTTAAATAATGACAGTCTAAAGATTTTTTTGTGAATGATTTTTACATTTTTTATTGAATTTATAATAGAATGGTCCATTTCTCATGGTATTTGATGTATAGTAATGAGATCATATAAATTATACATTTATTTTGTTAATAAAATACAGATAATGAAATTAGATCTTTCTTTTTAATATTTCAAATTTGTGAATTTTAGAATTGAAATCTGAAGAAAAATGATATAAGGTAATAACTGGTAGATGGCATCTTTTTCATACTATTTCAAAATCGCAAGAGAGCTTAAGTGCATCCGTAATGCAAAGGTTTCATTTATTTGAAACCTGTTTTTCAATTTTCGGTGGCATTTATCATTTGAGCAACCATATTTATCATGCATTCAAGTAAGGCTTCGAGTTCCCTCTCAAATTTTTGTGCCCACTCAATTCTTATGTGACTTTGGGCGACTCTATCTTGCCATAAGAAGAGTTTAAGGATTCACTATCTATAGTAATATGTACCAACATTGACTGGCGAGTATAATTAATATATTTTCATTGAATAAAATTAATACAGTATCCTTGGGAAAAGGAATTTTAGAGCCCACAAAAATTATCCATGTGATGTCTTAACAAACAATAACATTGAATTTTATTACACCTATTTGGATCCTTATATGCTCACAATGCTTTTATGCTAATCGAATCTTATCCATCATAAGTTTTTGATAATCAAACAAAAAGTGCCAATCCTTTGTAAAACTTCCGATAAAACAAAATGCATTCAATTTTTATAGTAAATAATGTTAATGTCGAAGTTATGTAGAACATAATTTAAATATAAACTTTTTGAACTTTTCAGAGCGCGGTTGCTAAGTTTTTTCAAAATTTTATATGCTATCCTTTTTCACCGCTCTTAGTTTAGCTAAAGCTTCAGTTTCACGTACTGGACGTTTTTATGCAGACTTTGATGGAAACACACTTGAACTCACCAACAAACTATCTCCTTATTCGGGCTATTCATATTATATTCTTATTAACAATCCACCAACAGATTTACTTCTGAATGGAGTTAAAGCATCCTCAAGGTTATATAATTTTTCATCAAAAACCTATGTTTTCCAAAGTTCCAAAATTTATAAATTATATTTCGACATTGTCGAAATTCCTGACTCATGCACTACCCTTGATTTCGTTCTACAGCCAGAAAATTCTGTATACGAGTACTCACCTGCCTTAGGCGAGCTAGCCACCTCAAAATGGTATTGCTTTGTTGCTTACAATCCAGAAGGTTTCGCTGCATCCTTCAATATCACAGCAGGCACATTGGATTATGCGAAAAGTTCTTTGTATACCGCAACATCTATTCGTACAGATGGTGGCACAAAAGCATATACAATTACAGGTTCATTTGTTGCAAAGTTTAAACCAGATAACACAGAAACTTCCAAGGTCAGTATCAAGCTTGTTCCTTCTTCAACTTCCACCCCATCAACCCTCGTTCTTACAGATCAATCACATACATCATACTTTAATGCAACAGCCGTAGATACAACAGTTCCTCCATACATATTCATCGACTACGGCATCCATACAAATAGTTATACTTCAAGTAACACAGTTTACAATATCACTTATAATACATATATTGTCTTCACACATTGGAAAGATGTTTCAGCTGTTGCAACAGTTTCTGGTACTACACTTAATATCCTTGGCAACACAAACATTGTTTCAGTTTTCTTCAACTCAACAGGCACACTTACTCTTTCCAGAAATTCATCAAGGAGCACTGCTACATTTGTTGCATATTATATGCCAAGCACATGCCATTACATTGTCACATTATCTGGTGAATCATCATACAAATTCGACACAGATGGCAGCGCCATCAAATGTATGGTTTCCGCCTTCAGTTCGGGCAGTGTTAATATTGACAAAGGTTTCTGGGGTGAATTATCCACATACAATTATGATGGCACATATTCATCATCATCCAAACCATTGTACTCAGTTTTCTACAACACATTCTCATCTGAGCATGAATACTTCAAACATGATATTTCGACATACTCCAGTGATAACTCCTATGCATATGTCATCAAAGGCAAATCACCAGAATATTTATCATACTGGATTGACAGTTCATCATATAACAAGATCAACAGCGGTGAATGGTCTAGCAGCGGTCTTGCTGGTTGGGCTATTGCTCTTATTGTTATTGTTGTTATCATTGTTATTGCTGTTGCCATTACTATTGTTGCTATTTGCTGCTGTGCCTGCTGCTCGGTTGTCAACAGAGCTCTTACAAGTTCTAGTTCTAGCTCTAGCTCAAAGAAGAAGAGAAATACAACAAACACAACTCTTCTTGTCCAACAGCAACCATACCCACCACAACAGTACCCACCACAACAAAGTTATCCACCACAGGGATATCCTCCACAACAATATCCTCCACCATCACAAGGCGGCCAACCACAACCATATGGTTATTATCCACCACCACAACAATATCCACCACAAGGCTATGCACCAAATGGCCAAGTTCCACCTCCTCCAGCCGATCAACCAAATCCTTATGCATAAAATTAAATTATAAAATTTCTCTTTTTAAATTTTAGATGCAATTTTTCTATGATAAAATATGGGTTCATGTTATCTCTAATTCAATTTGAGTTAATTTTCAGAGATTCAATTTGAACAAATTGAATTTTTTGTACAGTTGATTTGAGGTAATATGATTAAACTTGCATGAATGAGTACTTAATTACTAATTTTAAACTTATATTTATATATTTACTAATCTTGTTATAAACATATATTAAAGACCTAGTACTATCCATATATATTGAAGTATCAAATTAACTGGTACAAAATGAGCAAGGAATCATGCACCTTTAAGTTATTGACCAACATATTAAATGAATAAATGTATCATTAGTAATATTTCTTTATTGAAATACGATAAAACCTTTAATGAGTTCGTAACCAGTTTATAGCTGCTTCAACAAAAGTCATTGTTATAAATTAAAAATGACAGGAAGTTTTATTGGAATTCCTCATATCTTGATATTTTTTGCGTAAACACAGCAATTGAACTCTTATATCGATTGCCATAAAACCGATTATTTAGAATTTTGAAAGAAAAATAATTTTTTCAATTCCCTGTCGTAAATCCAATTTAAATAGTCATTAATTATACAGATTAATCCATGATATTTTTATTTTATTCAAAATCAAACCTTCACAGACATTCATGACTAAATTCTTTAGGCATTTAATGTTGTCGTCAAATCGAAAGCTCTTTAACAATTCAATGAGAACATTTAATACTTTCACTAATGAGGCATCTACTGTAGAATTTATATATTGCACCGTTCCATCATTTATGATGGGAACTTTACTTATTGTAATGAATGGGTCATACGTGTTAAAAGTATCGAAATCAATGACTTTTTTAGTTTTTCCATCGTCAATGACTAAATCATTGCCTTCAATGGTTAAAGTTGAGTTTTCGTTTACTAGTTCATGTGCTCTTCTTGCTTCATTTGTTTCATACGCATATGCAGCAATAGTCATATTTTAATGAGAATAAAATGTTGTTCTATTTGCAAAGTACAGACCCAAACGAATACGGGACAGTAAAGCTACAAACAAACTTAGGTCTACAGAATGAAGCGCTTGCTTTCAGAGTTGTTGACTTCAATACTATCGCAACTTTTGTCATAACAGATGAAACAGATTTCATAGAGATTGAAATAGATGACAAAAGAAGTGTTATAACATTTCCTAACAGAGCTGGGTATAGAATAGATAAAATTGCTGGAGTCATAGATACTCTCATAAATGAAGAAACTATTGACAACATAGATGTCGAACTCTCTTCTGAGGGAACATTGAAGTTCAGCAGCGAGAATGAGTTTAAGATACCAAGAATGAGTCATAGAGTACAACTTCTTTTGGGTGCATACCATATGACATTTCCTTTGAAAAGTGTTGACAAAACGATTGAGATGAAATCTGTTCCATACGTATGTTATGGTAATTGTTTATACATTGAGTCTAAAATAGCTAATGTCACAGGCATTTCAGGAGTTAATAGTAAAGGTTCAGTAGAATATAAATCCTTCTGTTATGCAGTCAATTCAATGTTCATTCCAAACGTTCCTGTCATAGCAACTCATTTAGGTAAATGGGTTCGCATTAGTCCTCATAATTTGAAAGACATGCAATTTAGACTAGTTGACTTTCAAGGCGAGCCTGTAGAACTGAAGGCACCAGTGCGAATGACTGTTGAAGTTGACTTTTTAGAAAATATTAAATGCAACAGCTTACAAGAGAACTCAGAGCTAAAAATATAAAGTATGAATGTTATGTATTAGGTCATGAACTTTGGTTGTTGCTGTTTGATGAAACAAATGAGTTAGTTATGTCAGTCAAGAGAACAGAAAAATATTGTGTTAGTGAAAACTGCACCAAGTCAATAAGATTAGGTTTGCATTATGAAGATGAGTTCGATACTGTTGAAGAAGTTTTGGATAGATATTACAAATTGCTAACTTGAAATTTTTTTGACTGACGGCGCAAAGCGCCAAGACCGAAGGTCCTGACTGCTTTAATTTACTAAAACATATTTCAAACAAAGTTTATATTCTGTTGAAAGTTTTGTATATTCATTCGAATATTTATACTTAAACTCAACTCCTGTAGTTCCTGGTGTTTCAATGATGCGGATGTTACCTATTTTCATGAATAGTGGAGTTTGACCACAGCATTCGATTTCAGGGTCGAGATAGTCAATGACACATTGTTTCCCTGTTATTCGTGAGATAACATTTTCAAGGTCCTCCTTTGTTAGAATTATTTGGTTCTTGCTTATAAGATTTGTCAAAAGCTTCTTATCGTCTTTGAGTAAAATTGTTTGGTATAACTGAAGAAGGTAATGGTCTACGTTATCTGAAGGATTTGTTTGAACATTTGTGTAAGGGTTGTCGTTGGCTTCTCTTGAAAGAATTTGGTCCAGTGGTGGATACTCTAACTTAACATCTGATGTAGCGTTAGCGTTTGAAGCTGAGTTTAAATTCACCGACTTAAGTTCTGGTTCTGGCTCTTTCAAACACTCTGAACTATAGTTCTTTATGACAATATTGTTTGTCGTTCGTGAGTCAACATTTGATGTTGGTTCAATTGGAACATTAACGGCACCAGCTAAGATGGATTTGCTTCTCATTTCATATAGAATAAAAACCTTTTATATGTATGAAATGAACAATATACTCGACAAGGGTTTGAATGTAAAGCTAACGAATGAAAATATTGTTGAATTCACTGAGACAGGTGCTGTGTATAAAGATGTAGAACTACTGAACAAAAGAGCTAAGGGAAGAAGCAGGAACATGAACAAAGGGTGGAAGCCTATAAAAATTTATGTCAATGATGGCTCAGGAGGTTCAAACATAAAGTATGCAGAAAGTTATAGAGTTTATGCTCTCAAAGGTGAAAAGCCTTCATTTAAGAACAGCTATTCTAACGCATATCCTCAAAAGCTAACGGATGGGGAAGTGGATGATATGAATGACAGCAAAAATATTAACAGAAATGGCGACAGAGATGCATGGAATTTGTTTACCATCAGTCAATTGAAGGTTAAACTTTAAAACAATGTTGGTCGTTCCCATGGAATATTTTTGACTTTAATGGTATTAGTCATGATATGAATCTCAAGGTATGAACGAGGAGAGATGAGAGACTTATATGCTTCCCAAATTTCTTCAAAAGGTAATGTTATACCTGACTGTTTCCAAATGAGTTCAATATCATAACGTGAGAAACCTTGAAAGATAACGAAGTCAGTTATGAGACGTTTTATGTTTAAAGCTAAAAACCTCCATGTTTGCATAAGTATTGCTACAGTTAAATGGTAATGTCTGACTTTAGTAATGATGTTAGCTAATGGTGAGTCTGGCTTTGAAACTAAACCTTTACCAGCGAAGTCGTCACAAACTAATAAAGTGTTTGATGGATATTTTTTGAAGGGGTATTTTGAAAGTTTTGATAGAATGTAGTTTGTCAGTCGTTTCATATCGTAAACTCCTGAGTACTGACGTAAGTGGTGTTTGTCAATAATTCTTTCCATCTCCTCAGAAGTCTTTTGCATTCCTGACTGTATAAATTCAACGATGGCATAATATTTCCTCTTACGTAGTTAGTATGGTTATCTTGGGTACGGCGGCACTGCGTTCCACCTTACCCAATATAACCTTAAATATTTACAAAACCGCGAACGTATATTTTACAACACAAACGACAACACTAACTTAACCTTAAATATTTACAAAACCATCTGACACATAAATGACTTCACTAATGAAAAATAAACGTTCTCACTAACGTTCCCACTAATGTTCTCATTTACAAAAGTATTGCAGCGCTTCCCATTGCTGTGCTTCACACAATAGTTCATATTCTTCAGTATCGCTGCTGTCACTCCAATCGTCAGAGTCAAAGTCACTGTCAAAATAAATGTTAGTAAGTTTTGACAAAGCTAATGAAACACGCTTACCGTTTGTATCTATTGCTTTTATATATCTCCCATTATGTTTGTTGTCATAAACGCTCAAACTAACTTTACCCTTTCTCCCTCGTATCTGATAGAATGTATTTTCACGAGGAACGAAGAACAAATTCTTGAACTCATGACCGTTGTAGTTTGTTATCTCAATAGTTTTCGTCATTTATATAAAAATAAAATAAAAAATAAAATAAAAAATAAACTTAAAATTAATGATATCACCACCCTCACACGTATGAAAACATAGCACAAAAATAAATTTAGGGTAGAAGGGTAGATCTAACCTCATTTCTACCCTCAGCCGCTAAGCGGCGAGACCCTTTGGGTCTTTTCTACCCACTTGAATTCATTGCTTTATAACTCTCTTCCTTTCTCCAACTCTTCTAACTTCTTCTTAAGTTCAGCAATGTTGTCCTCATGAAGTTTAATCTTCCTTAATATACCTTCTCTATCTAATGGTTGCTTTATCTTTCTAAACTGAACTCTACCATCCTTCATAGTATGAACGTAAAAACCTTCTGGAACCGCTCCTGATTTAATGTATTCTACCAAAAATTTTTGTTTCATTGCTTCAGTGACTTTAGTCGTCATTTTACTCTAAATAAAATGTTCAAATAAAATAAAAATAACGTTATTTTTTCAGTAAGGAAACGCAGGAGTTTTACGATTTATTTGAGGAGTAGGTTCTGGTTTAAATGTTGGAGTCGGTTTAGGAGTTGACTTTTGAACAGGAGTTTGTACTTTCATAGGTTCAGGAGTCATTGAAGGTGTTGTTTGTGAAGGCGTTGGTTTTGACGTTGGTTTTGGCGAATGTGTTGGAGTTTGTTTAACTTCAGCTACTTCAGTATTATTTACAACATTTGCTTTATTTCTTTTCAACATCATTACTGCTCCTGCTGTAGCTAGCAAACCTAGTGGGAGACCATATTTTATATAAGGACTTGACCAAATGCTATTTTTGACAGGAGCTGGTGGAACACCTAACCTTGGTGAAACTGCTCTTTGCCATTGTGCAGCTCGTAAGAAATATTCAATAGGTGCTCCATAATCGTTTGGTAAAGTTTGTTTCATAGATGGTGAAGGTTCGCGAGAGCTTGATGAAGAACTCATTTATAAGCTTTAAAAATAAACGTTCATCCTTTATTCCTCACTGTCGTCCGTAGCTAAGTTATAGTCATCTAATCTTATTATTGGGATGCCATTAGCACGCACCTGAATGGCAAAGCAACAATCCCTCATAAATCCAATAAGTGGCTTTGGTACATTTTCAGTTGCTAGTTCAATAGGTCCTTTAACAGACAATTTGTATGTTATTGGAGCAGTAGATGTTTGACCTTGCTGGAAGCAAAAGTCCACTTCTGTTGGAAAACCACATAAGAAATGTGTGTTGTCATAGCTATCCCATTTATGTTCCACACTACCATCATCCACCAATGACCTCATAACATCTTCATTAAATCCAATCATATCATTGTTTGTATTGCAGGCGTTCGCAACCATTTCATAAAATACAGGTCCATATGATTTTTCGGGTTCTGCAGGCATATTTCCATAAGCTCCCATGGAAAGCTGAAGATATTTAAACTTAGGGTTCTCAAAATTAACATAATAGTTGTCTTTCTTTCTAAATAGTGCCCAAATACTTTTAACATTAATAGGCGTATAAGCTGCTGTAAATGTTGCACTTGAACTATCTGTATTCTTTGAGAATGAACCGTCCATAGGAATCCAATCCATAACTTTAACAGGAAAACATAAAGCCTCGTTTGTATAATGTTCTACAAGTTCTGTATAAATGTTAGGGTCTAAAGAGAATGACTTTGGATGAATGAAACATTCATTAAAATCCATCTTTGTTCGAAATAGTTGCTGGTTTACAGTTGTAATAGTAACTGTTCCACTAGCTTCTACTGCCTTCGTTATCATAGTGAATGGTTCATTCCATGGAACAAATTTATTTGTCGGTGGATTTGAATCTGAAGCAAATGCAACTTTAAGAGTTGGATTGAAAGCAATGATATCATTTACAGATATAGATGTGCATTGTAAGGCGTCGCTACTGAACTTTACTTTAAGCTGAATGTTTCCTGCAAAAGCTGGAATAAATCGAATAGCTTCTAATGGAAGGAATCTTCTAACAGGAATTCTTAAACGAAGCTTAAAATCAAATGATTTTCCTGCTGTAATTGGACCACTAACAATTTGTCCTGTTCTGCATGTTCCCGAATGACTCCATACATCTTCATGTCGAGTCTTTGAGAAAACATCTACTTTCTTTATTTGTTCGGTAGTTTGTGAGTTTGAAGTTATATATGCTTCTTCTCTTGCGTTGTCTTGAGAATATACGATACGACCATTTGCAAGGATTTGATATCCAGCAACTGCATAGAAAGCGTCATCGAAACCAATCCAAAATCCTGGTGGGTTTGTTTTATTGGAACCTGAACCAATTTCTTTATCTGCAATAAATTGACCTTCCATTTTATACGTAATGAATGTATTGTAAAGGTCCAACATATTTTCACCAGGAGGTGAGAGATTGAATGTTACCCATGTGTTATCTTTAGCAGTTCCAGGTTGTGATGGAATCTTTGCGTCAGAATATTTTCTATTAGTGTCACCAATTTGAACTGCATTGTCTATGATATCGAAATATGAGCGAATCTGATGAATATGCTCTGCTGGAGTAAATTCGTTTAACTGTTCGTTCTGCATGTATTTACTTCAGATAAAAATATCTATTTACTTCATTATTCTCACTCTTCTTCTTGGCATTCGTGGTGGAAGTTGTTTCTTGACATTTTCAATGAACTGTACATTCTCTTTTGTCTCAACTTCTTTCACTGGTGGGTCAGGATTCTTTGACTCGGTTTGTTTTTCAATGAAATTCACGAACTTTGCAATAAGCTCTTGGTTCGTTATTGAAAGAACATCTGGCTTCTTTTCTTCTGGTTCTATTGACTTTTCAGTTTGAACAGAAGGTTTTATATGGGCTTCGTGGACTTCACCCTTGCCATGCACCTTAATGTTGTCGCTCTCTGCATTTGCTAATGGAACCTTTCTTTTTCTTACATATATTTTACCATCTTTACTCTGACTTACATAATAGAAAGGATGTTGTATTCCTCTTGCGTCATTTAATATAATAGACTCTCGCTCTGATTTTGACAAGCTCATTTTACATCGGTTAAAGTTTTAATTTAGTTTTTTATCTGCAATCAAATGACTCAGTCAAATCCTACGGACAAGACCCAAGGTGTCATAGATGTTGAAGCATTGAAGAAAGAAATTCGTGAGCAAATTTTATCCGAACTGAAGGAACAAAAACCAGAACAAAAGCCAGAGAGACCAAAGAGAAAACTTAGTGAAAAACAACTAGCTGCATTAGCTGCTGGAAGACAGAAGAACCCAAGACTACTGGCAAAGAAAGCTAGAGAAGAAGCAAAAGCAAAGGAAGAACAAAAAGCAAAGGAAGCTGAAGCAAAGAAAGAGTAAATGGTTTATTTTTATCCGAATTAAATGTATAGACAAATACCTTTATCTGTTGCGTTCAGTAGTGAAAACCCTGACGTCAAAATAAAGGGGAACAGAGTAACGTTTAAGTTTCCAACAGACTGGATTGTGAACATAAATGAAGAGAAGTACATTGGCATAACATCTATGTATATAACACGTGCTTTCAGAAAGGTTGACTTTATACTTCAAGTCGAGATAGAAAATGACGAACAGTCTTTAAGCGCCCAAAACATTCACATATACAAATACTTTAAAGACGATACAACATTGTTGCAATGTATGATTTCATTTAATGAGATGTTCGAGAAAAAGTTCAACATTGAAGTACAAACTTTACAGCCTTTACGTGAGTTTCTTGCACAACTGAAAGAAGAAGGTAGTCAGCCACAACTTATAGACTTTCATTATGAATTTAATGAAAATGAAGATGGAACTCATGACTGTCAATTCATTGTATTCTCACCATTCAATGAAGTCGCTAAAGAGAAAAAAAATCCATTACGTATAAGGTTTCAAATCTCCGAACCAAGTGATGATTTTAAGAATGTTTTCAATTATGATGCAATGCTTCCGAGGAAAAATGAATTTTCAAAGATTGTAACACCTGGCATTTGGGATAGAAAGCAAGCTATATTATATTCAAACTTAAGTAAGGGAGTTGAAAATGAGTTCATTGGTCATACAAGAACTTCACCACTTCCTAACCCTAAATACTATAAATTAACTGGCTTCAATCGTGAGTTTTGGATAGACATGTTCTCCACTCATGACCATAAATGTCCAGTGTTCTTACCTCCAGACCATAAGGACTGTCTCTACATTGAAGCACAACTCTTAAACTCTACCATCGCAGTATTGTAAAATCTACGCTAGCTTTATTTTTATCACGAATGACCTCATTCATGACCTCATTCATGACCTCATTGCTGACAAAAATAAGCCGCTAGCGGCAAGGGCGAAGCCCATGACCTCAGAACTTCAACTTACGAATAAAGCTTGTTTTAGTCGTTATTGAAAAGTTGAACTTTTCAGCAAAGCAAGGTTGACATGACTTACATAAGTCGAATGCAATCTCTTGACCATCATAAAGTGCTTTGTAAAGTTTCATTAAACTGAACTCAGAGTCTTTGTCATATGTTCCAACAGGTATGTGAATGTTCTTATCTTCATTGTAATAGCATTGTATAGCTTCAGGAAACATTTCATTAGCGGTTAAAGCAATAACATCTTGCTTCACGCCTTTCATTCTGCAGTGAAATGCAACTTCATTTAAATCATTCGTGAGTAAGTCTATGTAGGTCTTCTTTCCACAGAAAATACTTTTATAAGCTAAACTTTGTTTTCCAGGTGTTATTTCTGCAAAGTCGCTATGAAATTGACCAAGGTTCTTTCCTATAAGTTCTCTACCGTATCTCTTCTTAAACT
This sequence comes from Trichomonas vaginalis G3, assembly GCF_026262505.1. Classification (NCBI taxonomy): domain Eukaryota; phylum Parabasalia; order Trichomonadida; family Trichomonadidae; genus Trichomonas; species Trichomonas vaginalis. The sequence goes on from NC_067205.1 coordinate 23,084,954, forward strand.
CTGCTGCAAGCTTTGGGATGTCTTCATTATATAAGTGCATACTGTCGGTATCCTGGTAAAAGATTTGAAGTCCCATGTCCTCTGCAGTACAGAATACTTCATTCATAATACGTTTTGACATAGACAGAATATTAACACCAAGTGGACAGAAGTTAAAGTGTCTGCAAATGCTTTTCGTTAGCTTGAAAATAGTTTTATCTGAACCATCCAAACCTTCGAACTTCACTATATGGTTGTAATTTCTTATAGCATATCTTATAGCATCTTTGTCATTTACTATGGTTATTTTTGACTCAATAGGAGATAGAATAGTTTTGCCATAAATGCTGTTCAGAATGAGTTTTATAATTTCTTGTAAGGGGTTTCCTTCTTTCTTATACTTTAACCTTAACTCAAACAACTTCTTTACTTCATCTCTTATTCTCATATCTCTGTTTCCATCGTAATAGTATCCTTGCAACACTTCACATTTGACACCTTGATATTTTATGAGGTCTTGTAATGTTATATGGTCAACATGCATGAGACAGCAAGTGTTTGAACTTCTTGGAACGTTAAGTTCTGGATTTAGTTCAGGGTCGCAAACTATTAAATGAAAGTGTCTGGGTATACCAATCTCTGTTATCTTAATGAGAACAAAGAAGCCAGACATAAACTTTTCACCAATGGGTTCCTTTTGGTCATCATCGAATAAATGTCTCATGAGATACTCTGTGCTTAACATTTCTTCCTTCAATACTTTTGGAATACCTTCTAAAGTATAAAGTCTTGCTATAGCTGAAGGATATAATGAAACAGTGTCGAAGTCAGCAATGAGTTTCTTTTTGCTCTTTTGTTTCATGTTATCTGACAACATACATCTTCCACCTTGAATGCATCTCGAAATAAATTCTCTTGGTTTATTTGAGAGGTCATAAAGATTTCCATTCGGGAAGTATACTCTGTTCTCAAACAATTTGTTAGCAATTGAACAAATACTAACGTAGTCATAAACGTTTAAATCAAACTCTTTCAATAAGTCATTGCGGAACTTTACAAAACCTTCTCTTAAAATTCTTACATCTTGTTTGCAGTAAAACGTGCTATATTTTTCTAAGTCGAAGTGGTTCTCATCTATTCTGCAACCTTTGATGGAATCTATGTTCTTCATAAATGTATCTGCATCATGGATAAACTTACATGCTTCAGAAATGACACCAGTTCTGTTGTCATTTGCTAACAAAACACTGCTGTAGTAGTTATATGGAAATACTTCTTTCGGTCCTGTTTGTAAGTTAAACATAGCAGGAAATAGTTTAAGCTTCTTATTTATAACACTGTAAGAGTCTTTTATAATAATTGCCCGTCCTTTATATAAGCCAGTTATTTGCATTGTTCGTGAACCTTTAATGATGGGAGTTCCTTTCACTTCTGTCATGTGTCTTAAGATGAAGTTTATGTCATAACTGAGGTTATGGAAATATATTAAACTCTTGTCAGGAAGTCTTTCCAAAAATTCTGTTGCACAGTTTTGACCCCAAATGCTTTCACTAACTGAACCATCTTCACTGTCATAACAGATGTTAAAAGCTTTATGAAAGCCATCCGTACTACACTCAAAGTCAGCAAAGAAAACGTGCTCAGGAATGAATTTACATTTAGCTTTATTTACTTCTTTTGACTCTGCTTTCTTCTTCAGTTGTACACAATACTTTGGAGCATATGTCAAATCTTTAAATGGTGCAAGGTTCTGTTTATATAAGTCAGTAGTATATGTGAAAAGTTCTCCATAAGAAATAGGTTCGAAATATTTGCACTCCCACAATGTTTTCATAACATCCCATAACGGTGTTGTTCTATCATAACGAACTACATATTTATCTTCTCTCTTTGTATAAATCTTCATCTGTTTCTCAATGTTCATTCCACCACACTCCTTCAAGATTTCTATATAGTTGCGAATGAAGTATGTTGTCATTGGAAGTCTTTCATTTAGCATGTAGTGGTCTTCAACAAGAAGTAAGTCAATAGTTCTAACAGTTTCGCATTCTTTTGGTATATATCTCTTTATTTCATTATGTCTTGACTCATTGAAATAACCAATGGTAACATTAAATGCTATACCTGTTGCGTCAGAAATTTCTTGTACTTTACTTTGAGGAAAGTCTCTAACACGAATGACTTCTCTCATGTGGTCAATAGTTTCTTCATTTACTCCAGCCTGAATGCAAGCATAAACGAAACAATTGTCCTCTGTCATAAGTGTTGCAGTTCTTTTGTTCAGTTCATTGAAGATTTGGTAGCGTTCAAGATTTATAGGTAATGTGCAAAGATACTTCCATAACTGACCGCTTCTCTTCTTATAAAACTTCTTTTCACTATTATCTTTCCAAAAGCTTTCTATAAGTGCTGGGTTTCCTGTTTGCTTAAGAGCTTCCAAAATGGCTTTCTGGTCATTTGTCAGTGTGCTTTCATCTCTATATGGTCTCTTTTTTGGTTTGCCTTTCTTTACATCTGACATCGTTAAGCCTTCATATTCTGTTAAATCATACATCTTTATTTCAGTAAGATTCTTTATGTTTGTCAAGAAGAAGTCATAGTGCATTTCAACAATACCTGCAGCATTTGCTTCTATCTCTGATATAAAGTTCTCCTTCAAGAGCTGATGTAGTAATGTTCCAATATTATTGAGGTTTAACGTAGAACATTCATACTTTCCACCAAGTTTATAACATACCATCCATCTCTGTTGGGAGTTTATTTTAATTTTCTCTAAGAGTCTCATGAAAACCTTACCGAAATGTTTGTGTAAATATTCTCTGTTTGGTTCATCTAAAGCTTCGATGTTAAAGTCAATGAGTCTATTGCCTGACTTCACATTTCTCTTCCTATTCTCTTCATCTTTCTTTAACCATCTCTCACCTTCTTTTGGTTTGTCGTCAATGGAACGAATGACATCGTTAGCTTTGCGAACTTGTTCTATAGCACTTTTAAACATCTCTCTTCTCTGTTGTTTCAGTGTGTCATCTCTCTTTCGTGTTTCACCAACGTTTGCATTTGTTATGTCAAACATCTCTCTTCTTACTTCATGAGGTACTGAACGTCTATGATATAAGTCAATAGCAACGTCATTTAAAGGAAATGCTCTTGCATGGACTTCGTCCTCGCCGCGTTGCGGCTTTATGAACTCATGAATTCTATCATAACTTATTACACCATTATAGTCTTTAATGAAGTCAGCGAGTGCCTTTTTGTTTGTTGTGTAATGCTTTGCAACATCTATATTAGCTTCTGTAAGAAGTTGTTTTATTTCCGAGTGTTCTAACTTAGACAACTTCCGATACATCTTTAGTAGGAAATAAAAAATATTTTTTGAAAAAAATTAGCTTAGATTTTTTTTAAGTTATTTTTCAAAATAATTTAATATTTTTATTTTAATGAAACACATGCAAGATTGCAAGTTCTTTTCATACAATGCTCTCGCTAATGCCATCAAGAATGAGTTCAATGGTGCTTCAAATGTTAATGTTATCTTTAACAAGAAGTTTGTGAAAGAATCTAAGTTTGGTCAGTATGTCAGACCATTAGCTATCGTCATTGACCGCAAACGTTATACTTCACAAGAGTTAGCAGTAGTTTTGAAACAAAAGGGTTTCTTCGTGAATGTCAAAGATACTCATTATACTATTATAAAGAACTCCAACATTGACTTCTTCAGTATTGCTATGAATCTTTCCGAACAGAAAGAATATAAGAAGGGTGAAACAAATGTGAAATATTATCCTTCATCTCTGAAAACAATAACGAACAAAGATGTTATACAAAAGTTCTTACCAAAGGTTGAAGAAGCTTCTATTGACATTGACGAAGGAAGTGAAATGGTTGAAGAAATTGACCCTGAAGCTATTTAAGCAAAAATATATTTTTGGTGAAGAGGTGAGATGTCACCTGTTTTTTCACCTCATTCTCTCTTCGTTAATGTTGTCGTGACTTCTTCGTTAATGTTGTCGTGACTTCATTCTTCCTCTTTGAAGTTGTCGAAATACTCTGTTATTTTTTCCTTCAGTAATGTTAAGTCTTCTTTGAATGTAAGTATTGTGCAACCTTTGATGTCATAGTGTGTTTGAGGAAGAGTATTTTTGACAATTTCCTTTATTTGCTCATTCGGTGTCATTGAAATCGGTAAGTTTTCACGATAGAACCAGTTTCTGTCAGATTTGTAAATCTTAGCAAGGTCGTAAAAGCTTTTGTTGTTTCTTCTGACTAAATGCAACATAACCATATCTCTGTCTTCTTCATTTTCCATCTCTTCAGCGTAAATCATATACTTATAACTCTTTTCCTTTCCTTTTGGTACCGAACGTGGTATTCTTTTCTGTATGCTTTTGTCTTTGGATTCAATGACTTCATCTTTTGCTTGAAGTTTCTTTTCCATCTCTCCACGTTCTGCTTTATATAGTTCATCTAACATCATGAAAATATAACAAGCATAACGAGGTGAAGCCCACATTGCTACAGCATTTACTAAAAGTCTATGAACATAATAACCTTTCAAACCAGGAGCCAAATTCTTGCGATTTTCGTACGGAATCTCTTCCCTCGGTTTTCCGAGGGAAGCAATCATATAAGGAAATTCTTCTAAAAGTTCTTTTGCCTGTTGGTTTTCAAACCAATGATATGCTTGCTTTGTAGAACGAAGAGCGTTCATTATACTTTGCATTTGATACATATCATCTTTGACAGAACGAATGAGACGTAACTGTTTGTTATATTGTATGTATTCGTATTCTTCATTTATGGCTTCATGAACGATAGCAATTGTTGTGTTCTCTAATGTTGACATTACTGTTCTTACATACAGGATAAAAAAAATATTTTATAAAAAATTAGCGTTATTTTCTGACTTTCACAAAAGACCAAAAATAAACGCTTTACATGTATTTTTCAGCAACTTCGTCAAATAATTTTATAGCTTTATCTATCTCATCTACTTCAAACGTTTCTTTACCTTTTATGGGAGCACCATACATTTTCTCAAACTTTTCAAGTAGTTCTGTTTCAGCAGCTCTCATATCATTAACGAACACAACCTTGACTCTATTGATTGTACTGTCATATCTTTGAGTTATATTATATGTTCTTCCTATCTTATATCTCTTTGTATTGAAGTCCTTCGGTTTCTGAACGATGTAAAGTAAGCCTTCACTGCAACGTTCCGTATCGAATGAACCATAAGTTATGAAGTTATATCCAACAACTGGGTCAATCCATAACAAAACTATTGGTATAAGACTTTTGTCGATGAGATATGCTGTAGTTCCATAGAATCTTACTGATATCATAAGCTCAGGATTTCTTGTCAAAATTTTCTGAGTTGAAGCATTTCTAACCCAGTCGTGTGTTTTCTTTCCAGATGGAAATATAATGTCTGACAAAGAATATTTGTTGTATTTCTTTGAGTATCTTACGTTTAAATCACCTATTCTAACCACTTTGGTGTCATTGTCTATCTTTCTAACTGTTTCAAACTCAATGTTTGTCATTTCTGTTCTTACATACAAAATAAAAAAATAAATAAAAATAATGTTAGTTTTATTTTTGGTCTTTTGTGAAAATTCATGATTTTTGTTGCTGAATTCAGCAAAAATAATGTTTAGGGTAGATGGTTAGATCTAACCTCATTTCTACCCTCATTTCTACCCCAGTTATTTTATAAACGTTTCACATGATATACGTTATGAATTCGTGAGACTCTAAACAGTTTTGTAGCTTCTATTTCTTCGCTGAGGATATCAAAAATTTTAACGATACCGAAAGTTTCTTTATACTTCTTCTTGACATCAGATAGAAGGAAATCGTCAGCAGTTGGATAGTTTTTGTTCAGAAATTCTAACATGTCCATTTTATCTTCTGCTGGTTTCTCTGCCTCCCTCTTTAAATCTGCATAGTCGTTTCTCATACGTTCTATCTCTTTTACTGAATAGTTATATTTCCTAATTGCTGCTTTACATTTAGAACATTGCGGATTCATTTTTGCGTTATATTCTGAAACCTTACCTGCTAAAACAACTAAGGCGTCAATGGTTTTCTTTAAATCTGAAGCAGTTGGTTTTATCTGTTCATGCCATACCTTACCTCTTCTATCTTTATCTCTTATCTGCCATACACATTCAGCAACTAACGAAACAAAGTTGTCGTAGGTCTTAAATTCTTCAGATTTATATATGTCAGAGATGTTCTTATATACCATGTCGCAATCTTTGTCCATAACTTTATGGTTGCAATGAAAACCAAGGAATTCATAATTTACTTTACGTATGAATTTCTTTATTTCTACTGAGTCAGTTGCTTTAACTTCAATTTCATCGAATTCAGGAATAGTTAGTTTTTGCTGCTGAACTTCCGGTAATTTAGGCAAATGGTCTATGATATCTTGCATTTCATATAGCTCCTCTCCATTTGTTTCATCTTTCGCACTACAGTCTAAATTACTTGTTAAAAGTTCTTGCTTTATTCTTTGTATTTCTGTTTCAAAAGTATATGAAGAAGGAATGAAGTTTTTCATCTCTACCAACATTGACGTAGGATTCATAACTAGCGAGTTTGGTGCCGTGCATGCTGTCGAAAGTGCTGATGTTTCGATTGTTGAAATCATATCTTTACATACAAAATAAAAAAATAAATAAAAATAAAACTAACTTTATTTTTTCTATCTTAAGGAAATTCATGAAAATTCAAGACCCTTTGGGTCTCGCCGCTTAGCGGCTGAGGGTAGAAATGAGGGTAGAAATGAGGTTAGATCTAACCATCTACCCTAAACATTATTTTTGCTGAATTCAGCAACAAAATGAACGAGGTCAGGATGTATGTAAATACCTTTGAATTCATTTATAACGCCCTTAGTAAGCTCATAAAATGCTTGTTTTGAGGTGGAGCCAAAAGTGGCTCGACCGTATTCTTTCAACCAAAACTCAAGAATTAATCCCGTCAAATACAAAAAATGAGGGTAGAAATGAGGGTAGAAATGAGGTTAGATCTAACCATCTACCCTAAACATTATTTTTGGTCATGGACTATGCCCCGCCGCTTCGGTCTGAAAGACCTTCAGGACTCAAAGAGTCCGTTTGCGTCTTTATGTTAAAATAAATGGTACCATTAATAATTCCATGATTGTTCTCATTCATGTCTGATTTACATCCAACGAAAAAGTTTAGAAGAATTTTCTTATTCTTTCTGGCATGTTTTTATCTTTCCAGTACTCCCGCTCTAATGGTCCCAGATGTGTTGGTTTAGATTCTCTCAAGTTCTTAGATGGTATAACATCTTCAACGCCTCCTTCATATCTTACTTTATAAGTGTCATCGTTTATGTTGTAGTCAAGTATTTCAATAACCACTCCTCGCTTTGCTTCGTCAATGGTTTCAGCAAGTTTGCCATTACTACTTTCGACTAATTTATGTCGAGGATAAAACGCAATAGAGTCGTCAGCAGCTTTTATAAGATATCCATTACCTTGCGTAGAGTCTACGATATAATAGTTTCTACTTAACCTTAAACGTTTCTTTGTCAACGGTTTGTCGTCAAGAACTACACGAACTTTTGTACCAGGAATGAGGGTAAATTGTGTTGAATTTATGATATTTTGTGTTTGGCTTCGTTTCTTTTGTATATACTTTTCTTCTTGTTGTTGTGTCATTGAATTTGGTGTATGTCCTGTTGTAGAATGTGTTGAGGAATTATATACTTCGATGAAATGTTTCATTGTTTCTTCGGTAAAGTCTCGCTCTTGATTTAAATCTCTGAGAGTCCTTATGAAGCGGTTAATGATACCGAGTATGTTATGGTTATGGTCTTCAGTAGTGTAGTGAGTTATGTTATGCTTAATGAGAAATTCTGTGATTTCGTTGCTGAGGTATGCACTGTCTTGGTCTGATGTTAAAATACTTGGGCTATGTTCTGCTACAAACTTTTGTAAAACTCTTAACACTTCATGAGTTCCTTTATTTCTCATTATATACGCAAAAGCTTTACGAGTGTTAACATTTATGAAGATGAGGAATGGTTTATGTCCTCCTTTTCTGCTTTGAATGAGAGTGTCAAATTGGTATGCGTCAGGAGTGTTGGAGTAAATTGGTAAAAAGTAGTCGTAAGGATTTATTTTTGTTTGATGTACAACATTTTTGTCAAAGAACCTTTTCACTTCAGCTCTGTTAGTAAATCCCCGACTCTTTGCAGCTTCATTGAACTTCTTAAATGACCTCCATGGATGTTGTTCGAATACTTCTTTCAAGCTCATTTATGTAAAGTTAAAGATTTTAACCAACTCGTATCCAAGCGTGCATTGTTATATAAGGAGGCATATAATCTTTTCCATTACCTGCTGGGTCTGTAATACCAGCTACAACATGTGTATGATTTCCTGCAGTTCCACAGAAAATACCTGTGCTTGAATCTACTGGGTCAGTTGAAATATCATATCTATGCATTCCCTGTCTATCCGAACCCGCTGCAAGATTTGTATAACCTCTTTTTGTTATTGAATGTGAATGGTTTCCTTCCACAGATGTTCTTCCACTGAACCTATGCATATGTGAAGGAAGGTTTTCAATACCTATTTTCTTTGAACCTCCCATCTTCATTGACTGCGTATTAGTGTAGAATGGAAAACTGTCAACTATTTCATACCATCTACCACCAAATAAAGTGTTTGGATTTATTGGATTCATAGACGTATAAACAGCTCCTATAGGATATATTAAATCATATATGCTCATAGCTCTATAAACATATTCTAAAGAACTTATGTCATTAAATACCATTTGGAATGTATCTCCCGGATGAAATGTTGCATTTGTTCCACTTTTATAATGTAATGTTAGTTCAATAGAATTATCCAAGAAAAATTCAAAAGTATCTGGTTGAAGACCTCTAACAAATTCAAATGGAGTTGCTGGTTCACCATTTATAATTTCTGTTGTAAATGTCATTGTATCTGGTTTCGAAAATTTCTTTGTTAGTTCTGCATCCACATAAGTTTTGTCAGCTTTCTTATCTAACATTGCTGGTAGTTCATATGCTTCAAAGTTTCTGGCATGATCTTCGGTATTCCTGCAACTCTTATCTAAATTGTTAAGAGTATCTTTTACGCTTGTACTTGGATTTTCTAATGGTGCACTTGAACCCAAATCAAAGTTCAATATTATGTCGTCTGCTCTAACAGTAGTGAAGGATTTATGTGTATGATTTTTGTCGGCTTTCTTATCATATAAATCTTGAGCAGTGAATTTAACATTATGTTCATCCTCCATGACATAAACATCTTTACATCTAATGTTTCTCATCGTCGTTATGTCGTCATCCGATGTTAAACCTTGTGGAAAGTTAGGAGGTTTACAATATAATGCATCCCCACCAGTTTCTTCAACCGTTCCTTCAATACTTTCTATACCAACAGTTGTAAAACTTGTATGTGTATGGTTCTTGTCTGCTTTCTTATCTAACATTGCTGGTAGTTCATGTGTTTCAAAGTTTCTGGCATGACCTTCAATGTTCATACATTTACTATTTAAGGAGTTTAGTGTATCTTTTACGCTTGTGCTTGGATTCTCTAAAGGTGCACTTGAACCAAGGGTATAGTTCAATATTATGTCGTCTGCTCTAACAGTAGTGAAGGATTTATGTGTATGGTTCTTGTCAGCTTTACTGTCTAAAGAAGTTTGAAGTTCATTTATATCGGAGATATTGTGTTTATGAGATTTCAAAACTTTGTTCATTGCTTCGAGTTCAACTTTGTCAGCTTTACTTTTAATAGCATCTTCAAACGTTATTTTTGACTTAACTCTCAAAGTAAATCTTGGTTCAACTAATACACCATTAACAGAGAAAGTAGAGGCATAAATTTCATCGTTATAACTAAATGCTTCTAGCGCTTTACCTGTGTCATACTGTACAGTACAGCTTATGTCATAACCTTTAGCACGAATGTATTTATATCTTCTTTCATTAACATTTTTTGTCTTCGTTTCATCACTTCGTGTTAAATATCCATGGTAGTCCGTTATAATCTGTTCGTCTGAAGTTATATAATGAACGTGGTTTTTATCTGCTTTTTCGGCTAATTTCTCTTCTATCTCATTTATTTCAAGTTCAACTCTTCCGCCAGAACTCTTATTATCATTTATTTTCTTCATTAATTCCGTAATTACATCATAAAGACTATATTCTGTTTTCGGTTTTGTAAATAATGAGTCAAAATTTCTTTTCATCATTACATCGCTTACATTAATGATATCAGCTATACCTTTTTCATTTATTCTCTTCATTAGTTCTGCAATAATGACGAATATATAATCTGTTAATTTATTCTCTTCATCGAGGGTTATAGAATGTTTTGAAATTGAATCATTAACTCCTCTAAATAAATCAATAACTTCAGGATACACGTTTTTAATGTCTTGAATAACCCGACCAGTATCCTCTGGTTTCTTCTCTTCTTCATGTTCTTCGTTCCCGTCGTTACGTGGTTTTATATCTCTAACCATCATCAACGCAGCCATAACCGGAGGGTTTGTTGCTACCTGTTCGAAAATCCGTCCGTTATGTACGGTATATCTAAATAATTTCTTTGTGTTTGTTAAAACATTTGAAACAAGTCTTTTAAAACCATCTACAAAATTTCCTGTTTCACCTAATGTTCTTGCAGCATTTACAAGCTCACCCATTCCCGCTTTTGACCCCAAAAACGTCCATATTGCATTTATTTCACTCTGTATAGTTGTCCATTCAGCGAAACTAACACCCGCATTCGCTAAGCTGAAAATGAAATTCAGTGGATCGAACTTAATTCCACCTTCTTTTTCAATTTCAACGAACTCACTAACATGAGATTTTAAGTATTCTTTCGTTAAAATTGTTTTCCCCGATGTTATGTCATTAACGAAACTATCACCGTCAAAAGTTAACGAATTCAATTTCGTCGTTGATGCTTTTATTTCATACACCGCTTTATCGATAGTTTTTGGCTCACCTTCTTTAGAAGCATATGAAACATTAATGAATGAATTATATGTATTCGTGAATGAGTTAAAATCAATGATTTTCATTAATGACGCCTTTAATGATTCATTAACTGTTGAATCCCTTAAAACAATTAATGAACTGTCATGGGCTTCGCCCTGGTCGCTTCGGTCTGAAAGACCTTCAGGACTCAAAGAGTCCGTTTGCGACTTTATGAAAGGTACACTGCAAACTGTCGAGTTTGGATCAAATGCTGTAGTTGGTGCAGGAATATTAATGATATAAGTCATTAAATCATTAAGTGACGTAAATAATGTTGTCGTTTTTGATTTAATTTCTTTAGCATCTGTTATATACGGTAATTTTATTTCTGTAGTTTCTGAATTAAAGATATTCGCTAAAATGTTTTGTAAACTGTTTTGAACAGCTGTGTAAACCGTTGAATTCGGAACTCTTACGATTTCACCGTCCTTAATAAAAGGCATTGTACATGGCGTAGTGCTTGGGTCAAATCTTTCGGGATTATAATTCAACATATATTCTAACGCTTCATGAACAGACTTATATACTGTTGTGTCGTTCTTCATGACAACTTCACCATTTACAATGAATGGCATAGTACATGGAGTTAAAATAGGGTCAAACTTTTCATAGTCCTTCCATGTTATGTATTTCTCGGTATTTCCATCAGAAATAACAATATATTTGTCAGTAAGTGTGAGAGAGTATTGACCAAAATATAAACGTTTAGCTCTGTCAGCTTCATACGCATATGCAGCTATATTCATATTTTAATGAGAATAAAATGTTGTTCTATTTGCAAAGTACAGACCCAAACGAATACGGGACAGTAAAGCTACAAACAAACTTAGGTCTTCAGAATGAAGCACTTGCTTTCAGAGTTGTTGACTTCAATACTATCGCAACTTTTGTCATAACAGATGAAACAGATTTCATGGAGCTTGAAATAGATGGAAAGAAGCACGAAATAAGATTTCACAATAATGTAGAATATAAGATGGAAACATTAGCTGGAGTGTTAAATGCGCTCATAAATACTACAATAAACAAGGAGAACGAAGAAAACTTAATGAATGTTAAACTTATTGCAGGAGTTTTGAAGTTCAGTTATGCAAAGGAGTTTAAGATAACACGAATGAGTCATAGAGTTCAATTGCTTCTGGGAGCATACCATATGACATTTCCTTTGAAAAGTGTTGACAAAACGATTGAGATGAAATCTGTTCCATACGTATGTTATGGCAATTGTTTATACATTGAGTCTAAAATAGCTAATGTCACAGGTATTTCAGGAGTTAATAGTAAAGGTTCAGTAGAATATAAATCCTTCTGTTATGCAGTCAATTCAATGTTCATTCCAAACGTTCCTGTCATAGTAACTCATTTAGGTAAATGGGTTCGCATTAGTCCTCATAATTTGAAAGACATGCAATTCAGACTTGTTGACTTTCAAGGAGAGCCTGTAGAACTGAAGGCACCAGTGCGAATGACTGTTGAAGTTGACTTTTTAGAAAATATTAAATGCAACAGCTTACAAGAGAACTCAGAGCTAAAAATATAAAGTATGAATGTTATGTATTAGGTCATGAACTTTGGTTGTTGCTGTTTGATGAAACAAATGAGTTAGTTATGTCAGTCAAGAGAACAGAAAAAGGCGTCAAAGGCGCCGAGCGCAAAGCGCTATATTGTGTTAGTGAAAACTGCACCAAGTCAATAAGATTAGGTTTGCATTATGAAGATGAGTTCGATACTGTTGAAGAAGTTTTGGACAGATATTACAAATTGCTTTAATTTACTAAAACATATTTCAAACATAATTTATATTCTGTTGAAAGTTTTGTATACTCGTTCGAATATTTATACTTAAACTCAACTCCTGTAGTTCCTGGTGTTTCAATGATGCGGATGTTACCTATTTTCATGAATGGTGGCGTTTGACCACAGCATTCGATTTCAGGGTCGAGATAGTCAATGACACATTGTTTCCCTGTTATTCGTGAGATAACATTTTCAAGGTCCTCCTTTGTTAAAATTATTTGGTTCTTACTTATAAGATTTATCAAAAGCTTCTTATCGTCTTTGAGTAAAATTGTTTGGTATAACTGAAGAAGGTAATGGTCTACGTTATCTGAAGGATTTGTTTGAACATTTGTGTAAGGGTTGTCGTTGGCTTCTCTTGAAAGAACTTGGTCCAGTGGTGGATACTCTAACTTAACATCTGATGTAGCGTTAGCGTTTGAAGCTGAGTTTAAATTCACGGATTTCAGTTCTGGTTCTTTTTCTTTCAAACACTCTGAACTATAGTTCTTTATGACAATATTGTTTGTCGTTCGTGAGTCAACATTTGATGTTGGTTCAATTGGAACATTAACGGCACCAGCTAAGATGGATTTGCTTCTCATTTCATATAGAATAAAAACCTTTTATATGTATGAAATGAACAATATACTCGACAAGGGTTTGAATGTAAAGCTAACGAATGAAAATATTGTTGAATTCACTGAGACAGGAGCTGTGTATAAAGATGTAGAACTACTGAACAAAAGAGCTAAGGGAAGAAGCAGGAACATGAACAAAGGGTGGAAGCCTATAAAAATTTATGTCAATGATGGCTCAGGAGGTTCAAACATAAAGTATGCAGAAAGTTATAGAGTTTATGCTCTCAAAGGTGAAAAGTCTTCATTTAAGAACAGCTATTCTAACGCATATCCTCAAAAGCTAACGGATGGGAAGTGGATGATATGAATGACAGCAAAAATATTAACAGAAATGGCGACAGAGATGCATGGAATTTGTTTACCATCAGTCAATTGAAGGTTAAACTTTAAAACAATGTTGGTCGTTCCCATGGAATATTTTTGACTTTAATGGTATTAGTCATGATATGAATCTCAAGGTATGAACGAGGAGAGATGAGAGACTTATATGCTTCCCAAATTTCTTCAAAAGGTAATGTTATACCTGACTGTTTCCAAATGAGTTCAATATCATAGCGTGAGAAACCTTGAAAGATAACGAAGTCAGTTATGAGACGTTTTATGTTTAAAGCAAGGAAACGCCATGTTTGCATAAGTATTGCTACAGTTAAGTGGTAATGTCTGACTTTAGTAATGATGTTAGCTAATGGTGAGTCTGGTTTTGACACTAAACCTTTACCAGCGAAGTCGTCGCAAACGAGCAGAGTGTTTGAAGGATACTTTTTGAAGGGGTATTTTGAAAGTTTTGATAGAATGTAGTTTGTCAGTCGTTTCATATCGTAAACTCCTGAGTACTGACGTAAGTGGTGTTTGTCAATAATTCTTTCCATCTCTTCTGAAGTCTTTTGCATTCCTGACTGTATAAATTCAACGATGGCATAATATTTACTCTTACGTCGAATGTAACGTTGAAGAAATTCAATGAGTTCACTGTCTGGAACTTTAACGACAGAGGCTTGAACTTTTGACATAAATGTTTTCGCTGTTGAGTCCATAGAGTCTGAAGTTGCTGATATAATGATTTGGTCATAATATGAGTCGTTTCCTAAACGCTCTGTTATGAGTATATGACGAATGAGGTTAAATGTCTTACCTGACCCCATCTTTCCACAATAGAAATAAACACCATTTGAACAGAACTCATAGTCCTTACTGAAAGGAAGAATGAGAGAAGAGTTAAGTTTGTCTGTAGTTTCATTCATGTCTTCATCTACGTCATGTATTAAATGCTTCATTTTATCTCCATTAAAAATGCAAGTCAGAAATATTCAGAACATAGCACCGAGTCTAACTGACAAGAGTATAAAGATATACTATGAACACGTTATGATGAAACCAACCAAAATTCAAGAAAGTCAGTATACTTATGAATATCCAAGACACTGGGTAGAGTATGTAGGAGGTGAGAAAGCTATTGAAATCAGACAGGTTAGAAGTATTCCAGCAGGAAGAACAATATTATTGAAGAACTTTAATGTTTTGAGATATAATGATGAAACAAAGAAGCAAGATAGTTTCCCTGTTGCTGTGTATGTGAACTTAGATACAGGAGATGACATGAAAGTTTTTAATACAAAACTTCAAACGGTAGTGAGAGAACAACTGACTGCGGAAGGACATCCATTACCTTCAGAAGTTAGCATAGCGTATAATTTTGAAACAAATGCAATAGATTTTAAAGTCGTCTCTGCAAAGAAGTCAGGTTTTACATTTAATGAAGCAGATGTATATTCGAATGAAAACTTCAAAGCTATTGCATGGTTAGATAATGACGATTGCTTTAAGAAAATATTTAAATTCAGTGACTCAACGATGTCAATAGATGACCTTCGTGGAATGTTACCATCGACATTTACAGTAGAAGGTTCAGCAGGATTGCTTACAAGTTTTTCAATTGGTGGCATTTGGTCTCGTGAGAACATTGTTATAAAATCCAGTATAAGTGAATTTGCTGAAGAATCTATATTATGTCTTTCAAACTACATGTATTCGCCACCGAAGCATTATAGTATAACAAACTTTGTCAGTAAGTTTAACATAAGACTTGTCGAACCTTCTTCAATGAAAGATGTTGTGCTACCTAAAGATGGAAAGGATGGACTCATTATTGAAATGATTTTAATAGCATATTAAATGAGCTTGTTCTTGAAGGTCATTCATGATGAAATAACTGTTGTAGAAGATGTTAGCAATTGTTCAGACATTTTGAAGCGAATAGATGATATAAGAAAGAAGTTTATGAAGCCGCAACGCGGCGAGGACGAAGTCCATGAGAATGTTTATGTTTCATTGACTTTCTCCAGTAAAGAGAACTTTTATGAGATAATATTGAAGAGAGATGATTTTAATATGGTGTAAATGGTAGCTTGGGCAGCTTTAGGCGCAATGGGAACAAAAGCATTAGCATTTGGAGCAAAAGCACTTGGAGCTTATGACGCAGTAAATAAAATGAGTGGAGGAAGAGTTTCGAAGACATTAGATGCAAATAAAGGAAAGATTGGAGGCTGGGTTGCAAAGAAGTTAAGATTAAATAAAATAGGGCTCATAAATAAAGCATCCAATTTGGTTGCGACTGAGTCAGAAAATGCTTTAGGAAAGGACGATGAGTTTGCAAAACACGCAAAAGACTTTAATGACCAGATGAAAGGTGAAACAATGCATTTAAATAGAGTCGATGGAACTCTTCCTCCACCAGTAGTTCTTCCGTATGGTCCCTATGGAATGTATGGAAACCCTTACGAAAGACCATTTGACCCATTGACTGATGGAAGTAACTGGTATCATTACGGACGAAGAAGTTAGAAGAGTTGGAGACAGACGTGAAGAAAGCAACTAAAAAGAAACCAAGGAAGAGAGTTATAAAGCAATGAATTCAAGTGGGTAGAAAAGACCCAAAGGGTCTCGCCGCTTAGCGGCTGAGGGTAGAAATGAGGTTAGATCTACCCTTCTACCCTAAATTTATTTTTGTGCTATGTTTTCATACGTGTGAGGGTGGTGATATCATTAATTTTTAAGTTTATTTTTTATTTTATTTTTTATTTTATTTTTATATAAATGACGAAAACTATTGAGATAACAAACTACAACGGTCATGAGTTCAAGAATTTGTTCTTCGTTCCTCGTGAAAATACATTCTATCAGATACGAGGGAGAAAGGGTAAAGTTAGTTTGAGCGTTTATGACAACAAACATAATGGGAGATATATAAAAGCAATAGATACAAACGGTAAGCGTGTTTCATTAGCTTTGTCAAAACTTACTAACATTTATTTTGACAGTGACTTTGACTCTGACGATTGGAGTGACAGCAGCGATACTGAAGAATATGAACTATTGTGTGAAGCACAGCAATGGGAAGCGCTGCAATACTTTTGTAAATGAGAACATTAGTGGGAACGTTAGTGAGAACGTTTATTTTTCATTAGTGAAGTCATTTATGTGTCAGATGGTTTTGTAAATATTTAAGGTTAAGTTAGTGTTGTCGTTTGTGTTGTAAAATATACGTTCGCGGTTTTGTAAATATTTAAGGTTATATTGGGTAAGGTGGAACGCAGTGCCGCCGTACCCAAGATAACCATACTAACTTACGTCGAATGTAACGTTGAAGAAATTCAATGAGTTCACTGTCTGGAACTTTAACGACAGAGGCTTGAACTTTTGACATAAATGTTTTCGCTGTTGAGTCCATAGAGTCTGAAGTTGCTGATATAATGATTTGGTCATAATATGAGTCATTTCCTAAACGTTCTGTTATGAGTATATGACGAATGAGGTTAAATGTCTTACCTGAACCCATCTTTCCACAATAGAAATACACACCATTTGAATAGAACTCATAATCTTTGCTGAAAGGAAGAATAAGAGAAGAGTTAAGTTTGTCTGTAGTTTCATTCATGTCTTCATCTACGTCATGTATTAAATGCATCATTTTATCTCCATTAAAAATGCAAGTCAGAAATATTCAGAACATAACACCGAGTCTAACTGACAAGAGTATAAAGATATACTATGAACACGTTATGATGAAACCTACCAAAATTCAAGAAAGTCAGTATACTTATGAATATCCAAGACACTGGGTAGAGTATGTAGGAGGTGAGAAAGCTATTGAAATAAGACAGGTTCGAAGTATTCCAGCAGGAAGAACAATATTATTGAAGAACTTTAATGTTTTGAGGTATAATGATGAAACAAAGAAGCAAGATAGTTTCCCTGTTGCTGTGTATGTGAACTTAGATACAGGAGATGACATGAAAGTTTTTAATACAAAGCTTCAAACGGTAGTGAGAGAACAACTGACTGCGGAAGGACATCCATTACCTTCAGAAGTTACCATAGCATATAATTTTGAAACAAACTCAATAGATTTTAAAGTCGTCTCTGCAAAGAAGTCAGGTTTTACATTTAATGAAGCAGATGTATATTCGAATGAAAACTTCAAAGCTATTGCATGGTTAGATAATGACGATTGCTTTAAGAAAATATTTAAATACAGTGACTCAACGATGTCAATAGATGACCTTCGTGGAATGTTACCATCGACATTTACAGTAGAAGGTTCAGCAGGATTGCTTACAAGATTGTCAATTGGTGGTATTTGGTCTCGTGAGAACATTGTTATAAAATCCAGTATAAGTGAATTTGCTGAAGAATCTATATTATGTCTTTCAAACTACATGTATTCGCCGCCGAAGCATTATAGTATAACAAACTTTGTCAGTAAGTTTAACATAAGACTTGTCGAACCTTCTTCAATGAAAGATGTTGTGCTACCCAAAGACGGAAAGGATGGACTCATTATTGAAATGATTTTAATAGCATATTAAATGAGCTTGTTCTTGAAGGTCATTCATGATGAAATAACTGTTGTAGAAGATGTTAGCAATTGTTCAGACATTTTGAAGCGTATAGATGATATAAGAAATAAGTTAGATAGACCGCAAAGCGGTGAGGGCGAAGCCCGTGAGAATGTTTATGTTTCATTGACTTTCTCCAGTAACGAGAACTTTTATGAGATAATATTGAAGAGAGATGATTTTAATATGGTGTAAATGGTAGCTTGGGCAGCTTTAGGCGCAATGGGAACAAAAGCATTAGCATTTGGAGCAAAAGCACTTGGAGCTTATGACGCAGTAAATAAAATGAGTGGAGGAAGGATTTCAAAGACATTAGATGCAAATAAAGGGAAGATTGGAGGCTGGGTTGCAAAGAAGTTAAGATTAAATAAAATAGGGCTCATAAATAAAGCATCCAATTTGGTTGCGACTGAGTCAGAAAATGCTTTAGGAAAGGACGATGAGTTTGCAAAACACGCAAAAGACTTTAATGACCAGATGAAAGGTGAAACAATGCATTTAAATAGATTCGATGGAACTAAAGAAAATGTTTCTTCTCCACCAGTAGTTCTTCCGTATGGTCCCTATGGAATGTATGGAAACCCTTACGAAAGACCATTTGACCCATTGACTGATGGAAGTAACTGGTATCATTACGGACGAAGAAGAAAGACAGTCAAGTTGGAGACAGACGTGAAGAAAGCAACTAAAAAGAAACCAAGGAAGAGAGTTATAAAGCAATGAATTCAACAGGGTGAAAAAAGAGGTGAAATCTCACCACTTCACCTAAATTTTTTTGTGCTATGTTTTCATACGTGTGAGGGTGGTGATATCATTAATTTTTAAGTTTATTTTATTTTTACTGAAAATTTTTATTTGGATGTAAATGACAGAACAAAAGCAACTCATTCGAATTCCACAGTATAACAAACATACATTTAAACATTTATTCTTCCTTCCTGAGCATAACATGTTCTTTCAAATACATCCGAGACCAGTTGACTTTTCATTGACTGTGTATAAAGATAGAAATAGTTATATCATTAAACCATACGATGACGAAGGTAAGTTATGTAAATTGTACGTTAAGAAGTTAGAGAAAGTTTATGGCTTCAAGTATGACTACAATAGGGTTAACACTGATGATGAAGATATTGAGGAAAATTTATGCGAACATCAGTGAAGTCGTTAGTGAGAACGATAGTGAGAACGTTTATTTTTTACATTAGTGAGTTCGTTAGTGAAGTGAAGTGGTTGTCGGTTTTGTAAATATTTAAGGTTAAGTTGGTGTTGTCGTTTGTGTTGTAAAATATACGTTAACGGTTTTGTAAAGTGTCAAATTCACATATAATGGGTAAGGAGGCGCGCAGTGCCTCCGTACCCATGATATGTTTACTAACTAAGAAAGGTCGTAGGGTCAATCCCTACGACCAAATCAAAGCTCTTGCTGTGATACATGACCACTGGGCCTTTCCCTGTGGTCAAACAAAACAATGGAAACGTTTGAAATTACAACAAATTGATGTATCTTATAGAGAAGTACGCAGATACTTCAAAGAAAATCATTTCACCAAGACGCGATTAGAGCATGCCGGGCCAGAAACAGCAGTAAGATATTGGGCGCTTTCACCCAATCTTATCTGGCACGCAGATGTTCATTATTTTAGGGGTGTTCGTGGCCAGTATATTTATGGCATAATCGACGATTTTAGCCGCAAAGTCCTAGCGTATATACAAATACCAGATATGCTGGCAGCGACGACAGCGAACGTTGCGGCTTCCGCCTTCATTGAATTTGGCGCCCCTTATTGTTTCTGGACCGACAACGGTTCAGAAAATAGGGGCGCCTTTCAAGATCTACTTGATCTTTGGGGCGTCCAATGGCGGCATACAGACTCTCATTCTCCCTACCAAAATGGGAAGATTGAGAGATTCTGGCCGACATTGGAGCGCTGCCAAAGCATTCAGGCTATTCCTGCCTTTATTTGGGAGTACAATAATAACACACCGCATGAAGATCTCCCAATTAATCCATTAACCGGAACAAATTACACGCCAAATCAAAGTTAGTATACATAAGTCGTGTACTGAGGCACTGCGCGCCTCCGTACACCACTTAACCTTAAATATTTACAAAACCATTAACATATATTTTACAACACAAACGACAACACTAACTTAACCTTAAATATTTACAAAGCCGCCAACCACTTCACTTCACTAACGTTTTCACAAACGACTTCATTAATGTAAAAATAAACGTTCTCACTTACAAAAGTATTGCAACTCCTCCCATTGCTGTGCTTCATATAACAGCTCATAATCTTCTGACTCACTTTCTTCTTCATATAGGTCAAAATCACTGTCATAGTTTATACCTGTAAGTTTTGACAAAGCTAATGAAACACGCTTACCGTTTGTATCATATGCTTGTATAAACTTTCCATTCTTCATTCCTTCATAAACGCTCAAACTAACTTTACCCTTTCTCCCTCGTATCTGATAGAATGTATTTTCACGAGGAACGAAGAACAAATTCTTGAACTCATGACCGTTGTAGTTTGTTATCTCAATAGTTTTCGTCATTTATAAAAAAATAAAATAAAAAATAAAATAAAAAATAAACTTAAAAATTAATGATATCACCACCCTCACACGTATGAAAACATCCATTTAAATTTAGGGTAGAAGGGTAGATCTAACCTCATTTCTACCCTCATTTCTAACCTGTTGAATTCATTGCTTTATAACTCTCTTCCTTGGTTTCTTTTTAGTTGCTTTCTTCACGTCTGTCTCCAACTTGACTGTCTTTCTTCTTCGTCCGTAATGATACCAGTTACTTCCATCAGTCAATGGGTCAAATGGTCTTTCGTAAGGGTTTCCATACATTCCATAGGGACCATACGGAAGAACTACTGGTGGAGAAGAAACATTTTCTTTAGTTCCATCGAATCTATTTAAATGCATTGTTTCACCTTTCATCTGGTCATTAAAGTCTTTTGCGTGTTTTGCAAACTCATCGTCCTTTCCTAAAGCATTTTCTGACTCAGTCGCAACCAAATTGGATGCTTTATTTATGAGCCCTATTTTATTTAATCTTAACTTCTTTGCAACCCAGCCTCCAATCTTCCCTTTATTTGCATCTAATGTCTTCGAAACCCTTCCTCCACTCATTTTATTTACTGCGTCATAAGCTCCAAGTGCTTTTACTCCAAATGCTAATGCTTTTGTTCCCATTGCGCCTAAAGCTGCCCAAGCTACCATTTACACCATATTAAAATCATCTCTCTTCAATATTATCTCATAAAAGTTCTCGTTACTGGAGAAAGTCAATGAAACATAAACATTCTCACGGGCTTCACCCTCACCGCTTTGCGGTCTATCTAACTTCTTTCTTATCTCATCTATTCGCTTCAAAATGTCTGAACAATTGCTAACATCTTCTACAACAGTTATTTCATCATGAACGACCTTTAAGAACAAGCTCATTTAATATGCTATTAAAATCATCTCAATAATGAGTCCATCCTTTCCGTCTTTGGGTAGCACAACATCTTTCATTGAAGAAGGTTCGACAAGTCTTATGTTAAACTTACTGACAAAGTTTGTTATACTATAATGCTTCGGCGGCGAATACATGTAGTTTGAAAGACATAATATAGATTCTTCAGCAAATTCACTTATACTGGATTTTATAACAATGTTCTCACGAGACCAAATACCACCAATTGACAATCTTGTAAGCAATCCTGCTGAACCTTCTACTGTAAATGTCGATGGTAACATTCCACGAAGGTCATCTATTGACATCGTTGAGTCACTGTATTTAAATATTTTCTTAAAGCAATCGTCATTATCTAACCATGCAATAGCTTTGAAGTTTTCATTCGAATATACATCTGCTTCATTAAATGTAAAACCTGACTTCTTTGCAGAGATGACTTTAAAATCTATTGAGTTTGTTTCAAAATTATATGCTATGGTAACTTCTGAAGGTAATGGATGTCCTTCCGCAGTCAGTTGTTCTCTCACTACCATTTGAAGCTTTGTGTTAAAAACTTTCATGTCATCTCCTGTATCTAAGTTCACATACACAGCAACAGGGAAACTATCTTGCTTCTTTGTTTCATCATTATACCTCAAAACATTAAAGTTCTTCAATAATATTGTTCTTCCTGCTGGAATACTTCGAACCTGTCTTATTTCAATAGCTTTCTCACCTCCTACATACTCTACCCAGTGTCTTGGATATTCATAAGTATACTGACTTTCTTGAATTTTGGTTGGTTTCATCATAACGTGTTCATAGTATATCTTTATACTCTTGTCAGTTAGACTCGGTGCTATGTTCTGAATATTTCTGACTTGCATTTTTAATGGAGATAAAATGATGCATTTAATACATGACGTAGATGAAGACATGAATGAAACTACAGACAAACTTAACTCTTCTCTCATTCTTCCTTTCAGCAAAGATTATGAATTCTGTTCAAATGGTGTTTATTTCTATTGTGGAAAGATGGGCTCAGGTAAGACATTTAACCTCATTCGTCATATACTCATAACAGAACGTTTAGGAAATGACTCATATTATGACCAAATCATTATATCAGCAACTTCAGACTCTATGGACTCAACAGCGAAAACATTTATGTCAAAAGTTCAAGCCTCTGTCGTTAAAGTTCCAGACAGTGAACTCATTGAATTTCTTCAACGTTACATTCGACGTAAGAGGAAATATTATGCCATCGTTGAATTTATACAGTCAGGAATGCAAAAGACTTCTGAGGAGATGGAAAGAATTATTGACAAACACCACTTACGTCAGTACTCAGGAGTTTACGATATGAAACGACTGACAAACTACATTCTATCAAAACTTTCAAAATACCCCTTCAAAAAATATCCATCAAACACTTTATTAGTTTGTGACGACTTCGCTGGTAAAGGTTTAGTTTCAAAGCCAGACTCACCATTAGCTAACATCATTACTAAAGTCAGACATTACCATTTAACTGTAGCAATACTTATGCAAACATGGAGGTTTTTAGCTTTAAACATAAAACGTCTCATAACTGACTTCGTTATCTTTCAAGGTTTCTCACGTTATGATATTGAACTCATTTGGAAACAGTCAGGTATAACATTACCTTTTGAAGAAATTTGGGAAGCATATAAGTCTCTCATCTCTCCTCGTTCATACCTTGAGATTCATATCATGACTAATACCATTAAAGTCAAAAATATTCCATGGGAACGACCAACATTGTTTTAAAGTTTAACCTTCAATTGACTGATGGTAAACAAATTCCATGCATCTCTGTCGCCATTTCTGTTAATATTTTTGCTGTCATTCATATCATCCACTTCCCCATCCGTTAGCTTTTGAGGATATGCGTTAGAATAGCTGTTCTTAAATGAAGGCTTTTCACCTTTGAGAGCATAAACTCTATAACTTTCTGCATACTTTATGTTTGAACCTCCTGAGCCATCATTGACATAAATTTTTATAGGCTTCCACCCTTTGTTCATGTTCCTGCTTCTTCCCTTAGCTCTTTTGTTCAGTAGTTCTACATCTTTATACACAGCACCTGTCTCAGTGAATTCAACAATATTTTCATTCGTTAGCTTTACATTCAAACCCTTGTCGAGTATATTGTTCATTTCATACATATAAAAGGTTTTTATTCTATATGAAATGAGAAGCAAATCCATCTTAGCTGGTGCCGTTAATGTTCCAATTGAACCAACATCAAATGTTGACTCACGAACGACAAACAATATTGTCATAAAGAACTATAGTTCAGAGTGTTTGAAAGAGCCAGAACCAGAACTTAAGTCGGTGAATTTAAACTCAGCTTCAAACGCTAACGCTACATCAGATGTTAAGTTAGAGTATCCACCACTGGACCAAATTCTTTCAAGAGAAGCCAACGACAACCCTTACACAAATGTTCAAACAAATCCTTCAGATAACGTAGACCATTACCTTCTTCAGTTATACCAAACAATTTTACTCAAAGACGATAAGAAGCTTTTGACAAATCTTATAAGCAAGAACCAAATAATTCTAACAAAGGAGGACCTTGAAAATGTTATATCACGAATAACAGGGAAACAATGTGTCATTGACTATCTCGACCCTGAAATCGAATGCTGTGGTCAAACTCCACTATTCATGAAAATAGGTAACATCCGCATCATTGAAACACCAGGAACTACAGGAGTTGAGTTTAAGTATAAATATTCGAACGAGTATACAAAACTATCTACTGACTATAAACTTTGTTTGAAATATGTTTTAGTAAATTAAAGCAACTTATAGTATCTATCCAAAACTTCTTCAACAGTATCGAACTCATCTTCATAATGCAAACCTAATCTTATTGACTTGGTGCAGTTTTCACTAACACAATATTTTTCTGTTCTCTTGACTGACATAACTAACTCATTTGTTTCATCAAACAGCAACAACCAAAGTTCATGACCTAATACATAACATTCATACTTTATATTTTTAGCTCTGAGTTCTCTTGTAAGCTGTTGCATTTAATATTTTCTAAAAAGTCAACTTCAACAGTCATTCGCACTGGTGCCTTCAGTTCTACAGGCTCTCCTTGAAAGTCAACAAGTCTGAATTGCATGTCTTTCAAATTATGAGGACTAATGCGAACCCATTTACCTAAATGAGTTGCTATGACAGGAACGTTTGGAATGAACATTGAATTGACTGCATAACAGAAGGATTTATATTCTACTGAACCTTTACTATTAACTCCTGAAATGCCTGTGACATTAGCTATTTTAGACTCAATGTACAAACAATTACCATAACATACGTATGGAACAGATTTCATCTCAATCGTTTTGTCAACACTTTTCAAAGGAAATGTCATATGGTATGCTCCTAAAAGAAGTTGAACTCTATGACTCATTCGTGTTATCTTGAACTCTTTCTTGCTACTGAACTTCAATGTTCCCTCAGAAGAGAGTTCGACATCTATGTTGTCAATAGTTTCTTCATTTATGAGAGCATTTAACACTCCAGCAATTTTATCTATTCTATACCCAACTCTGTTAGGAAATGTTATAACACTTCTTTTGTCATCTATTTCAATCTCTATGAAATCTGTTTCATCTGTTATGACAAAAGTTGCGATAGTATTGAAGTCAACAACTCTGAAAGCAAGTGCTTCATTCTGTAGACCTAAGTTTGTTTGTAGCTTGACTGTTCCATATTCGTTTGGGTCTGTACTTTGCAAATAGAACAACATTTTATTCTCATTAAAATATGACTATTGCTGCATATGCGTATGAAACAAATGAAGCAAGAAGAGCACATGAACTAGTAAACGAAAACTCAACTTTAACCATTGAAGGCAATGATTTAGTCATTGACGATGGAAAAACTAAAAAAGTCATTGATTTCGATACTTTTAACACGTATGACCCATTCATTACAATAAGTAAAGTTCCTATCATAAATGATGGAACGGTGCAATATATAAATTCTACAGTAGATGCCTCATTAGTGAAAGTATTAAATGTTCTCATTGAATTGTTAAAGAGCTTTCGATTTGACGACAACATTAAATGCCTAAAGAATTTAGTCATGAATGAGAAACAAATTCTCGGCGTTGCTGGTAGCAGTAATGATGTACACCTTATGACATTAGAATATTATAACGAACATAAAGATGAACTGAAAGGAGAGAAGGGTGACACTGGACCTCAAGGAATACAAGGAATACAAGGAATACAAGGACCTCAAGGCGAAAACGGTTTGGATGGAAAGGATGGAAAGGATGGAAAAACTGCTAAATCATGGATATGGGACCTTATAAATACTGGTTTAACAGCTGCTTCATATGGAGTTCTTCAATACCAAATCGGAAAGATATGGGCAGTACTTGGTGAAGAAGCTTTAGATGACGTTAAAAATGCTTTGAACTTCATTTCAAATGGTTCTGATACTATTAAAACTTTATCTGGTTGGATGCAAGAAACAAGGAGTCAAATAGATACTGTAAGACGTATAGCAAACAATGCACGTACGGGATTGGATACTTTACGAGAAGCACAAAATACACTAAAGGAAGCAAATGATATTCTTGGCTCAGTATCAGACATGCATGAAGATTGGCTTAAAGGTATTGACAAATCTTTAAAAAATCACAGTCAGTCTATTGCTGACTACAAGAAAAGTATAGATTTTTTACATAGTGCTATGGACGTACATGATGGAAGCATAAGGAACTTACTTAATGCTAACAATAACTTACCAGGAACTATTAAAGCATTTATAAAGTCCTTTGTAAAACCCGGTGCTCTAACATTTAGGTCTTTGAGAGCAAGAGCATTGAAGTCAAGAGATGCAGAAACTCCAACAGAACCTACAGAAGGAACTGAAACAACAGAAACTCCAGAAGAACCACCAAAACCAACAGCTAATGAAATATTGTTCGAATATTTTCCAAGGTACTCTGTTCTCATTGCATACATTCAAGAAATACTTAAGAAAGCAGACTTGACTTTAGGAGATGATGAAAGTTCTGTATATCTTTCGTTCCAGTTTCAAATAGCAGAACTTTTGAGACAGATATGCTTAATGTATGACAACATCTCTGATTTCACAAGATATGATGACGACCATGATCCCGAACACGGTGAAGAAGAAGTTTTACAAACATCCATTAAGACAGGAAAGGTTTTAACTCAAAGTCTCATTATTGACACCAAAGATGGCGAAGTGGACGTTCTTCAAGAGCCGAAGAAAAATACTTCTGAAGGAGGTGGTGGTAGGCATGAACTTGAAATAAATGAGATAGAAGAGAAATTAGCCGAAAAAGCAGATAAAAACCACGTTCATTATATAACTTCAGATGAACAGATTATAACGGACTACCATGGATATTTAACACGAAGTGATGAAGCGAAGACAAAAAATGTTAATGAAAGAAGATATAAATACATTCGTGCTAAAGGTTATGACATAAGCTGTACTGTACAGTATGATGTAGCTAAAGCACCAGAAGCATTTGGTTATACCGGTGAAATTTATGCCTCTACTTTCAATGTTAACGGTGTATTAGTTGAACCAAGATTTACTTTGAGAGTTAAGTCAAAAATAACGTTTGAAGATGCTATTAAAAGTAAAGCTGACAAAGTTGAACTTGACGCAACGAACAAAGTTTTGAAATCTCATAAACACAATATCTCCGATATAAATGAACTTCAAACTTCTTTAGACAGTAAAGCCGACAAGAACCATACACATAAATCCTTCACTACTGTTAGAGCAGACGACATAATATTGAACTTTGACCTTGGTTCAAGTGCACCATTAGAAAATCCAAGTACAAGCGTAAAAGATACTCTTAACAATTTAGATAAGAGTTGCAGGAATATCGAAGATCATGCCAGAAACTTTGAAGCATATGAACTACCAACAATGTTAGATAAGAAAGCCGACAAGAACCATACACATAAATCCTTCACTACTGTTAGAGCAGACGACATAATATTGAACTTTGACCTTGGTTCAAGTGCACCATTAGAAAATCCAAGTACAAGCGTAAAAGATACTCTTAACAATTTAGATAAGAGTTGCAGGAATATCGAAGATCATGCCAGAAACTTTGAAGCATATGAACTACCAACAATGTTAGATAAGAAAGCAGACAAAACAGAGCTTCAAACATTAAAGACAGAAATACTTCAAACATTATATCCTATAGGTTCTATTTATACGTCAATGAATTCAACAAATCCAGAAACAGTTTTAGGTTTTGGTATGTGGGAGCAGATTGTAGATAAATTCTTATACTGTGCGAACTCTTCAAAGCAAACAGGAGGTTCGAAGAAAATTACTGAAGCAAACCTTCCACCGCACACTCATACAGGAACGACAAACTTTTCTGGCGACCATAGCCACTCATTACGAGACCATCCATTATACAACTCAGAATATAAAGCTGGCAATGACGTTTTATCTCCAGATTATAACCATTCAGCAAAAAAGACTTTTCGACAAACTGAACCAGGAGGAAATCATGTCCATACTTTCACAACAAATCCAACAGGAAGTGGAGCAGACTATATGCCACCTTATATGACGGTTTATGCATGGGTTAGAACGGCCTGAAAGTCCTGAGCTCCAAAAGAGCGAACAGCATGAAATTACTAAATTTAACTTTACATAAATGAGCTTGAAAGAAGTATTCGAACAACATCCATGGAGGTCATTTAAGAAGTTCAATGAAGCTGCAAAAAGTTGGGGATTTACTAACAGAGCTGAAGTGAAAAGGTTCTTTGACAAAAATGTTGTACATCAAACAAAAATAAACCCTTACGACTACTTTTTACCAATTTACTCCAACGCTCCTGACGCATACCAATTTGACACTCTCATTCAAAGCAGAAAAGGAGGACATAAACCATTCCTCATCTTCATTAATGTTAACACTCGTAAAGCATATGCATATCCAATGAAAAATAAAGGAACTCGTGAAGTGTTAAGAGTTTTACAAAAGTTTGTAGCAGAACATAACCCAAGTACTTTAACATCAGACCAGGATTCAGCATACCTCAGCAATGAAATCACAGATTTTCTCATTAAGCATAACATAACTCACTACACTACTGAAGACCATAACCATAACATACTCGGCATCATAAACCGCTTCATAAGAACGCTCAGAGATTTAAACCAAGAGCGAGACTTTACCGAAGAAACAATGAAACATTTTCTCGAAGTATATAATTCCTCAACACATTCTACAACAGGACATACACCAAATTCAATGACACAACAACAAGAAGAAAAGTATATACAAAAGAAACGAAGCCAAACACAAAATATCAGAAATTCAACACAATTTACCCTCATTCCTGGTACAAAAGTTCGTGTAGTTCTTGACGACAAACCGTTGACAAAGAAACGTTTAAGGTTAAGTCAAAATTATTATATCGTAGACTCTACGCAAGGTAATGGATATCTTATAAAAGCTGCTGACGACTCTATTGCGTTTTATCCTCGTCATAAATTAGTCGAAAGTAGTAATGGCAAACTTGCTGAAACCATTGACGAAGCAAAGCGAGGAGTGGTTATTGAAATACTTGACTATAACACAAACGATGACACTTATAAAGTAAGATATGAAGGAGGTGTTGAAGATGTTATACCATCTAAGAACTTGAGAGAGTCAAAGCCAACACATCTGGGACCATTAGAGCGGGAGTACTGGAAAGACAAAAATATGCCAGAAAGAATAAGAAAATTCTTCTAAACTTTTTCATTAGATGTAAATCAGACATGAATGAGAACAGTCATGATATCATTAATGGTACCATTTATTTTAACATAAAGACGCAAAGCGGCGAGGACGAAGTCCATGACCAAAAATAATGTTTAGGGTAGATGGTTAGATCTACCCTCATTTCTACCCTCTTGAATTTGTCAAGACTTCTTCGTAAATGTTTTGTCATGACTTCTTCGTAATGAGTGTAAAGGACCCAAAAATATAATTTA
Source organism: Trichomonas vaginalis G3 (assembly GCF_026262505.1). Taxonomy (NCBI): domain Eukaryota; phylum Parabasalia; order Trichomonadida; family Trichomonadidae; genus Trichomonas; species Trichomonas vaginalis. The sequence continues at coordinate 23,114,812 of NC_067205.1, forward strand.
GGGTAGAAGGTTAGATCTAACCTGTTTTCTACCCTCATTTCTACCCTCTTGAATTTTCATGAATTTTCCCGAAATAAAAAATAAAGTTAGTTTTATTTTTTTATTTTTTTTATTTTGTATAAAAGATATGATTTCAACAATAGGTTCTACAACACTTCAAACAACAACAGCACCAAACTCGTTAGTCATGAATCCAACATCTATGTTAGTAGAAATGAAAAGCTTCATTCCTTCTTCATATACTTTCGAAACAAAAATCCAGAAGATAAAGCAAGAACTTTTAACAAGTAATTTAGACTGTAGTGCGAAAGATGAAACAAATGAACAGTATCTTTATGAAATGGAGGACCTCATCGACCATTTGCCCAAATTGCCTGAAATCCAACAACAAAAACTAACTATTCCTGAATTCGACGAAATTGAAGTCAAAGCAACTGACTCAGTAGAAATAAAGAAGTTCATACGAAAGGTAAACTATGAGTTTCTAGGATTTCATTGCAACCATAAGGTTATGGACAAAGATTGCGACATGGTATATAAGAATGTTTCTGACATATATAAATCTGAAGAATTTAAGACCTACGACAACTTTGTTTCGTTAGTTGCTGAATGTGTTTGGGAAATAAGAGATAAAGATAGAAGAGGCAAAGTATGGAACAAACAAATAAGACCCGCTATGTTTGAGATGAAGAGAGCAATTGACGCTTTAGTTGTTCTAGCAGGTAAGGTTTCAGAATATAACGCAAAAATGAACCCGCAATGTTCTAAATGTAAAGCGGCAATTAGGAAATATAACTACTCCGTCAAAGAGATAGAAAGAATGAGAAACGACTATGCAGATTTAAAGAAAGAAGCAGAAAAGCCAGCAGAAGATAAAATGGACATGTTAGAATTTCTGAACAAAAACTATCCAACTGCTGACGATTTCCTTCTATCTGACGTCAAGAAGAAATATAAAGAAACTTTCGGCATTGTTAAAACATTCGATGTACTAAAAGAAGAAATAGAAGCTACAAAACTGTTTAGAGTCTCACGAATTCATAACGTTTACCATGTAAAACGCTTATAAAATAACTGGGGTAGAAAACAGGTGAGAAAACAGGTTAGATCTAACCTTCTACCCTAAAATATATTTTTGCTGAAAAATGACCAAAAATCATGAGTTTTGTGTGTTTTAGACCATGTTAGAAAACAGGTGAGAAAACAGGTTAGATCTAACATGCTAACATAAACTTTATTTTTGCTGAATTCCGTATGAAATTTCATGAATTTCCTTAAGATAGAAAAAATAAAATTAGTTTTATTTTTATTTATTTTTTTATTTTGTATGTAAAGACAGATATGTCAAACATTGAGTTTGAAACAGTTAAAAAGATAGACAATGACACCAAATTGGTTAGAATAGGTGATTTAAACGTAAGAGACTCAAAGAAATACAACAAATATTCTTTGTCAGACATTATATTTCCATCTGGAAAGAAAACACACGACTGGGTTAGAAATGCTTCAACTCAGAAAATTTTGACAAGAAATCCTGAGCTTATGATATCGGTAAGATTCTATGGAACTACAGCATATCTTATAGACAAAAGTCTTATACCAATAGTTTTGTTATGGTTAGACCCAGTTGTTGGATATAACTTCATAACATATGGTTCATTCGATACGGAACGTTGCAGTGAAGGCTTACTTTACATCGTTCAGAAACCGAAGGACTTCAATACAAAAAGATATAAGATAGGAAGAACATATAATATAACTCAAAGATATGACAGTACAGTCAATAGAGTCAAGGTTGTGTTTGCTAATGATATGAGAGCTGCAGAAACAGAACTACTTGAAAAGTTTGAGAAAATGTATGGTGCTCCCATAAAAGGTAAAGAAACGTTTGAAGTAGATGAGATAGATAAAGCTATAAAATTATTTGACGAAGTTGCTGAAAAATACATGTAAAGCGTTTATTTTTGGTCTTTTGTGAAAGTCAGAAAATAACGCTAATTTTTTATAAAATTTGACGAAGTGCAAACCTTCACTTCGTGTCATAATGTAAAAATAACGCTAATTTTTTATAAAATTTGACGAAGTGCAAACCTTCACTTCGTGTCATAATGTAAAAATAACGCTAATTTTTTATAAAATTTGACGAAGTGCAAACCTTCACTTCGTGTCATAATGTAAAAATAACGCTAAAATTTGACGAAGTGCAAACCTTCACTTCGTGTCATAATGTAAAAATAACGCTAAAATTTGACGAAGTGCAAACCTTCACTTCGTGTCATAATGTAAAAATAACGTTTACCATGTAAAACGGTTGTGAAAAAAAGAGGTGAGAAAACAGGTTAGAAAACAGGTTAGATCTAACCTTCTACCCTAAAATATATTTTTGCTGAATTCAGCACAAAAATCTGAGTAAAATGGCATAAGATTGCTTCCCTTGGAAAACCGAGAGAAGAGATTCCGTATGAAAATCATGAATTTCCTTAAGATAGAAAAAATAAAGTTAGTTTTATTTTTATTTATTTTTTTATTTTGTATGTAAAGACAGATATGTCAACAACAGAGAACACAACAACTGCTATCGTTCATGAAGCCATAAATGAAGAATATGAGTACATACAGTATAACAAACAACTCCGTCTCATTCGTTCAGTCAAAGATGACATGTACCAAATGCAAAGTATTTTGACAGCATGTTTTGCTCCAGACACTAAACACGCAGACGACTGGTTCAAAAACCAAAGCACACAAGAACTTTTGAGTGAAATTTCTCTAGACCGACTTTTTTCGGTCTTGCATAAAACACATGAAAATCGTAAAAATTTGCCAATAAATTTAAGAGGATATTATGTACATAGACTTTTAGTAAATGCAGTTGCAATGTGGGCTTCGCCTCGTTATGCATGGCATGTTTACAAACTTCTTGACGAAATTCATAGACAAGAACGTGAAGAGATGGAAAAGAAACTTCAAGCAAAAGATGAAGTCATTGAAGCAAAAGACAAAAGCATTCAGAAAAGAATACCACGTTCAGTACCAAAAGGTAAGGAAAAGAACTATAAGTATATGATTTATACTGAAGAGATGGAGAAAGAAGAAGATAGAGATATGGTTATGTTGCATTTAGTCAGAAGAAACAACAAAAGCTTTTACGACCTCGCTAAAATATATAAATCTGACAGAAACTGGTTCTATCGCGAAAACTTACCGATTTCAATGACACCGAATGAGCAAATAAAGGAAATTGTCAAAAGTACTCTTCCTCAAACACACTATGATATTAAAGGTTGTACAATTCTTACCTTCAAAGAAGACTTACCATTACTGAAGGAAAAAATAACAGAATATTTCGATAACTTCAAAGAGGAAGAATAAAAAAAAATCTAAGCTAATTTTATTTTTTTATAAAATTTTATCTCATATGAAAGAACATGAATTTAGAATATTCGGAACTCATGACAGAAGAAGAGAACGAACAACATGTAAAAGATTATGTAAAATTTCTGAAGGTATATAAAGCATTTAAACAATATCTAAATGCTTCTAAAGATTATGCAAAATTTCTGAAGGTATATAAAGCTTATGAAAAAGCGTATGAAAAGTTTATACATTGGGGAATTGTTGTAAAATATCGATATGAAGACTAACCAAAAATATATTTTTGCTTAAATAGCTTCAGGGTCTATTTCTTCAACCATTTCACTTTCTTCGTCAATGTCAATAGAAGCTTCTTCAACCTTTGGTAAGAATTTCTGTATAACATCTTTGTTCGTTATTGTCTTCAGAGATGAAGGATAATATTTCACATTTGTTTCACCCTTCTTATATTCTTTCTGTTCGGAAAGATTTAAAGCAATACTGAAGAAGTCAATGTTAGAGTTCTTTATGACAGTATAATGAGTATCTTTGACATTCACGAAGAAACTCTTTTGTTTCAAAACTACTGCTAACTCTTGTGAAGTATAACGTTTGCGGTCAATGACGATAGCTAATGGTCTGACATACTGACCAAACTTAGATTCTTTCACAAACTTCTTGTTAAAGATAACATTAACGTTTGAAGCACCATTGAACTCATTCTTGATGGCAGTAGCGAGAGCATTGTATGAAAAGAACTTGCAATCTTGCATGTGTTTCATTAAAATAAAAATATTAAATTATTTTGAAAAATAACTTTAAAAAATCTAATCTAATTTTTTCAAAAAAATATTTTTTTATTTCCTACTAAAGATGTATCGGAAGTTGTCTAAGTTAGAACACTCGGAAATAAAACAACTTCTTACAGAAGCTAACATAGATGTTGCAAAGCATTACGCAACAAACAAAAAGGCACTCGCTGACATCCTCAATGACTATAATGGTGCAATAAGTTATGATAGAATTCATGAGTTCATAAAGCCGCAACGCGGCGAGGACGAAGTCCATGCAAGAACTTTTCCTTTAAATGACGTTGCTATTGACTTATATCATAGACGTTCAGTACCTCATGAAGTAAGAAGAGAAATGTTTGACATAACAAATGCAAACGTTGGTGAAACAAGAAGAAGAGACGACACACTGAAACAACAGAGAAGAGAGATGTTTAAAAGTGCTATAGAACAAGTTCGCAAAGCTAACGATGTCATTCGTTCCATTGACGACAAACCAAAAGAAGGTGAGAGATGGTTAAAGAAAGATGAAGAGAATAGGAAGAGAAATGTGAAGTCAGGCAATAGACTCATTGACTTTAACATCGAAGCTTTAGATGAACCAAACAGAGACTACTTACACAAACATTTCGGTAAGGTTTTCATGAGACTCTTAGAGAAAATTAAAATAAACTCCCAACAAAGATGGATGGTATGTTATAAACTTGGTGGAAAGTATGAATGTTCTACGTTAAACCTCAATAATATTGGAACATTACTACATCAGCTCTTGAAGGAGAACTTTATATCAGAGATAGAAGCAAATGCTGCAGGTATTGTTGAAATGCACTATGACTTCTTCTTGACAAACATAAAGAATCTTACCGAAATAAAGATGTATGATTTAACAGAATATGAAGGCTTAACGATGTCAGATGTAAAGAAAGGCAAACCAAAAAAGAGACCATATAGAGATGAAAGCACACTGACAAATGACCAGAAAGCCATTTTGGAAGCTCTTAAGCAAACAGGAAACCCAGCACTTATAGAAAGCTTTTGGAAAGATAATGGTGAAAAGAAGTTTTATAAGAAAAGAAGCGGTCAGTTCTGGAAGTATCTTTGCACATTACCTATAAATCTTGAACGCTACCAAATCTTCAATGAACTGAACAAAAGAACTGCAACACTTATGACAGAAGATAACTGCTTCGTTTATGCTTGCATTCAGGCTGGAGTAAATGAAGAAACTATTGACCACATGAGAGAAGTCATTCGTGTTAGAGACTTTCCTCAAAGTAAAGTACAAGAAATTTCTGACGCAACAGGTATAGCATTTAATGTTACCATTGGTTACTTCAATGACTCAAGACATAATGAAATAAAGAGATACATACCAAAAGAATGTGAAACTGTTCGAACTATTGACTTACTTCTTGTTGAAGACCACTACATGTTAAATGAAAGACTTCCAATGACAACATATTTCATTCGAAACTATAAAGAAATTCTCAAAGCTTGTGGTGGAATGAACATTGAGAAACAGATGAAAATATATACAATGAGAGATGGTAAATACATTGTTCGCATGGATAGAACTACACCGCTATGGGATGTTATGAAAACATTGTGGGAGTGCAAATATTTCGAACCTATTTCTTATGGAGAACTTTTCACATATACGACTGACTTATATAAACAGAACCTTGCACCATTTAAAGATTTGACATATGCTCCAAAGTATTGTGTACAACTGAAGAAGAAAGCCGAGTCAAAAGAAGTAAATAAAAATAAGTGCAAGTTCATTCCTGAGCACGTTTTCTTTGCTGACTTTGAGTGTAGCACAGACGGCTTTCATAAAGCCTTTAACATCTGTTATGACAGTGAAGATGGTTCAGTGAGTGAAAGCATTTGGGGTCAGAACTGTGCAACAGAATTTTTGGAGCGACTTCCTGACAAGAGTTTAATATATTTCCATAACCTCAGTTATGACATAAACTTCATCTTAAGACACATGACAGAAGTGAAAGGAACTCCCATCATTAAAGGTTCACGAACAATGCAAATAACTGGCTTATATAAAGGAAGGGCAATTATTATAAAAGACTCTTACAGTGTTATAAATAAGAAGCTTAAACTATTTCCTGCTATGTTTAACTTACAAACAGGACCGAAAGAAGTATTTCCATACAACTACTACAGCAGTGTTTTGTTAGCAAATGACAACAGAACTGGTGTCATTTCTGAAGCATGTAAGTTTATCCGGGATGCAGATACATTCATGAAAAACATAGATTCCATCAAAGGTTGCAGAATAGATGAAAACCACTTCGACTTAGAAAAATATAGCACATTTTATTGCAAACAAGATGTAAGAATTTTAAGAGAAGGTTTTGTTAAGTTCCGCAATGACTTAATGAAAGAATTTGATTTAAACGTTTATGACTACGTTAGTATTTGTTCTATTGCTAACAAATTGTTTGAGAACAGAGTGTACTTCCCGAATGGAAATTTATATGACCTCTCAAATAAACCAAGAGAATTTATTTCACGCTGTATTCAAGGTGGAAGATGTATGCTGTCAGATAACATGAAACAAAAGAGCGAAAAGAAACTCATTGCTGACTTCGACGCTGTTTCATTATATCCATCCGCTATAGCAAGACTTTATACTTTAGAAGGTATTCCAAAAGTATTGAAGGATGAGATGTTAAGCACAGAGTATCTCATGAGACATTTATTCGATGATGACCAAAAGGAACCCATTGGTGAAAAGTTTATGTCTGGCTTCTTTGTTCTCATTAAGATAACAGAGATTGGAATACATAGACACTTTCCTTTAATAGTTTGTGACCCTGAACTAAATCCAGAACTTAACGTTCCCAGAAGTTCAAACACTTGCTGTTTAATGTATGTTGACCATATAACATTACAAGACCTCATAAAATATCAAGGTGTCAAATGTGAAGTGTTGCAAGGATATTACTACGATGGAAACAGAGATATTAGAATAAGAGATGAAGTAAAGAAGTTGTTTGAGTTAAGGTTAAAGTATAAGAAAGAAGGAAATCCTTTGCAAGAAAATATAAAGCTCATTCTGAACAGTATTTATGGCAAAACTATTCTATCTCCTATTGAGTCAAAAATAACCATAGTAAATGACAAAGATGCTATAAGATATGCCATCAGAAACTACAACCATATAGTGAAGTTCGAAGGTTTGGATGGTTCAGATAAAACTATTTTCAAGCTAACGAAAAGCATTTGCAGACACTTTAACTTCTGTCCACTTGGTGTTAACATTCTGTCTATGTCGAAGAGAATAATGTGTGAAGTATTCTGTACTGCTGAAGACTTAGGAATGGACATCTTTTATAGCGATACCGACAGTATGCATCTCTACAATGAAGATATCCCTCGTTTAGCTGAAGAGTTTGAGAAACGTTATGGAAGAGTTCTCATTAGTAAAAACCTTGGTCAATTTCATAGCGACTTTGCAGAAATCACACCTGGAAAACAAAGTTTAGCATACAAGTCAATATTTTGTGGAAAGAAGACTTACATAGACTTACTCACGAATGATTTAAATGAAGTTGCATTCCATGCACGTTGCAAAGGTGTCAAACAAGACGTCCTTGCTTTAACAGCTAATGAAATGTTTCCTGAAGCTATACAATGCTATTACAATGAAGATAAAGGTTTAATGGTTCCGCAAGGAAAATTTGACAAAGACTCTGAGTTCAGTGTTATGAAACTTTACAAAGCACTTCATGATGGTCAAGAGATTGGATTTGACTTATGTAAGTCTTCTAGTCCTTGCTTTGCTGAAAAGTTTAACTTTTCTATTCAGACTAAGACTTCATTCATAAGAAAGCTTAAGTTCTGAGGTCATGAATGAGAAAAATAATAAGGTCATTTATTTTTGTCAGCAATGAGGTCATTCGTGATAAAAATAAGCCGCTAGCGGCAAGGCGAAGCCCATGTGGTCATTTACAATACTGCGATGGTAGAGTTTAAGAGTTGTGCTTCAATGTAGAGACAGTCCTTATGGTCTGGAGGTAAGAACACTGGGCAGTTATGGTCATGAGTGGAGAACATGTCTATCCAAAACTCACGATTGAAGCCAGTAAGCTTGTAATACTTAGGATTTGGTAATGGTGAATTTCTTGTATGACCAATGAACTCATTTTCAACTCCCTTACTTAAGTTTGAATATAATATAGCTTGCTTTCTATCCCAAATGCCAGGTGTTACAATCTTTGAAAATTCATTTTTCCTCGGAAGCATTGCATCATAATTGAAAACATTCTTGAAATCATCACTTGGTTCAGAGATTTGAAATCTTATACGTAATGGATTTTCTTTCTCTTTAGCGACTTCATTGAATGGTGAGAATACAATGAATTGACAGTCATGAGTTCCATCTTCATTTTCATTAAATTCATAATGAAAGTCTATAAGTTGTGGCTGACTACCTTCTTCTTTCAGTTGTGCAAGAAACTCACGTAAAGGCTGTAAAGTTTGTACTTCAATGTTGAACTTTTTCTCGAACATCTCATTAAACGAAATCATACATTGCAACAATGTTGTATCGTCTTTAAAGTATTTGTATATGTGAATGTTTTGGGCGCTTAAAGACTGTTCGTCATTTTCTATCTCGACTTGAAGTATAAAGTCAACCTTTCTGAAAGCACGTGTTATATACATAGATGTTATGCCAATGTACTTCTCTTCATTTATGTTCACAATCCAGTCTGTTGGAAACTTAAACGTTACTCTGTTCCCCTTTATTTTGACGTCAGGGTTTTCACTACTGAACGCAACAGTTAAAGGTATTTGTCTATACATTTAGTTCCAATAAAAATAAACCATTTACTCTTTCTTCACTTCAGCTTCTTTAGCTTTTGCTTCAGCTTCTTCTCTAGCTTTCTTCGCCAGCAAACGTGGGTTCTTTTGTCTTCCAGCAGCTAATGCAGCAAGTTGTTTTTCACTAAGTTTTCTCTTTGGTCTCTCTGGCTTTTGTTCTTGTTTTTGTTCCTTCAGTTCGGATAAAATTTGCTCACGAATTTCTTTCTTCAATGCTTCAACATCTATGACCCCTTGGGTCTTGTCCGTAGGGCTTGTCTGAGTCATTTGACTGCAGATAAAAAACAAAATTAAAACTTTAACCGATGTAAAATGAGCTTGTCAAAATCAGAGCGAGAGTCTATTATATTAAATGACGCAAGAGGAATACAACATCCTTTCTATTACGTAAGTCAGAGTAAAGATGGTAAAATATACGTAAGAAAAAGAAAGGTTCCATTAGCGAATGCAGAAAGCGACAACATTAAGGTGTATGGTAAGGGTGAAGTCCACGAAGCCCATATAAAACCTTCTGTTCAAACTGAAAAGTCAATAGAACCAGAAGAAAAGAAGCCAGATGTACTTTCAATAACGAACCAAGAGCTTATTGCAAAGTTCGTGAATTTCATTGAAAAGCAAACCGAGTCAAAGAACCCTGACCCACCAGTGAAAGAAGTTGAGACAAAAGAGAATGTACAGTTCATTGAAAATGTCAAGAAACAACTTCCACCACGAATGCCAAGAAGAAGAGTGAGAATAATGAAGTAAATAGATATTTTTATCTGAAGTAAATACATGCAGAACGAACAGCTAAACGAATTTACTCCAGCAGAGCATATTCATCAGATTCGCTCATATTTCGATATCATAGACAATGCAGTTCAAATTGGTGACACTAATAGAAAATATTCTGACGCAAAGATTCCATCACAACCTGGAACTGCTAAAGATAACACATGGGTAACATTCAATCTCTCACCTCCTGGTGAAAATATGTTGGACCTTTACAATACATTCATTACGTATAAAATGGAAGGTCAATTTATTGTAGATAAAGAAATTGGTTCAGGTTCCATAAAACAAACCCACCAGGATTTTGGATTGGTTTCGATGACGCTTTCTATGCAGTTGCTGGATATCAAATCCTTGCAAATGGTCGTATCGTATATTCTCAAGACAACGCACGAGAAGAAGCATATATAACTTCAAACTCACAAACTACCGAACAAATAAAGAAAGTAGATGTTTTCTCAAAGACTCGACATGAAGATGTATGGAGTCATTCGGGAACATGCAGAACAGGACAAATTGTTAGTGGTCCAATTACAGCAGGAAAATCATTTGATTTTAAGCTTCGTTTAAGAATTCCTGTTAGAAGATTCCTTCCATTAGAAGCTATTCGATTTATTCCAGCTTTTGCAGGAAACATTCAGCTTAAAGGAAAGTTCAGTAGCGACGCCTTACAATGCACATCTATATCTGTAAATGATATCATTGCTTTCAATCCAACTCTTAAAGTTGCATTTGCTTCAGATTCAAATCCACCGACAAATAAATTTGTTCCATGGAATGAACCATTCACTATGATAACGAAGGCAGTAGAAGCTAGTGGAACAGTTACTATTACAACTGTAAACCAACAACTATTTCGAACAAAGATGGATTTTAATGAATGTTTCATTCATCCAAAGTCATTCTCTTTAGACCCTAACATTTATACAGAACTTGTAGAACATTATACAAACGAGGCTTTATGTTTTCCTGTTAAAGTTATGGATTGGATTCCTATGGACGGTTCATTCTCAAAGAATACAGATAGTTCAAGTGCAACATTTACAGCAGCTTATACGCCTATTAATGTTAAAAGTATTTGGGCACTATTTAGAAAGAAAGACAACTATTATGTTAATTTTGAGAACCCTAAGTTTAAATATCTTCAGCTTTCCATGGGAGCTTATGGAAATATGCCTGCAGAACCTGAAAAATCATATGGACCTGTATTTTATGAAATGGTTGCGAACGCTTGCAATACAAACAATGATATGATTGGATTTAATGAAGATGTTATGAGGTCATTGGTGGATGATGGTAGTGTGGAACATAAATGGGATAGCTATGACAACACACATTTCTTATGTGGTTTTCCAACAGAAGTGGACTTTTGCTTCCAGCAAGGTCAAACATCTACTGCTCCAATAACATACAAATTGTCTGTTAAAGGACCTATTGAACTAGCAACTGAAAATGTACCAAAGCCACTTATTGGATTTATGAGGGATTGTTGCTTTGCCATTCAGGTGCGTGCTAATGGCATCCCATAATAAGATTAGATGACTATAACTTAGCTACGGACGACAGTGAGGAATAAAGGATGAACGTTTATTTTTAAAGCTTATAAATGAGTTCTTCATCAAGCTCTCGTGAACCTTCACCATCTATGAAACAAACTTTACCAAACGATTATGGAGCACCTATTGAATATTTCTTACGAGCTGCACAATGGCAAAGAGCAGTTCACCAAGGTTAGGTGTTCCACCAGCTCCTGTCAAAAATAGCATTTGGTCAAGTCCTTATATAAAATATGGTCTCCCACTAGGTTTGCTAGCTACAGCAGGAGCAGTTATGATGTTGAAAAGAAATAAAGCAAATGTTGTAAATAATACTGAAGTAGCTGAAGTTAAACAAACTCCAACACCTTCACAAGCAAAACCTTCAATGACTCCTGAACCTATGGAAGTACAAACTCCTGTTCAAAAGTCAACTCCTAACCGACTCCAACATTTAAACCAGAACCTACTCCTCAAATAAATCGTAAAACTCCTGCGTTTCCTTACTGAAAAAATAACGTTATTTTTATTTAATATTAAAATTTTTATTTGATTGAAATGACAAATAAAGTCACTGAAGCAATGAAACAAAAGTTTTTGGTAGAATACATTAAATCAGGAACTATTCCAGAAGGTTTTTACATTCATACTATGAAGGATGGTAGAGTTCAGTTTAGAAAGATAAAGCAACCATTAGATAAAGAAGGAATTTTGAGAAAGATTAAACTTCATGAGGACAACATTGCTAAACTTAGGAAGAAGTTAGAAGAGTTGGAGAAAGGAAGAGAGTTATAAAGCAATGAATTCAACAGGTTAGAAATGAGGGTAGAAATGAGGTTAGATCTACCCTTCTACCCTAAATTTAAATGGATGTTTTCATACGTGTGAGGGTGGTGATATCATTAATTTTTAAGTTTATTTTTTATTTTATTTTTTATTTTATTTTTTTATAAATGACGAAAACTATTGAGATAACAAACTACAACGGTCATGAGTTCAAGAATTTGTTCTTCGTTCCTCGTGAAAATACATTCTATCAGATACGAGGGAGAAAGGGTAAAGTTAGTTTGAGCGTTTATGAAGGAATGAAGAATGGAAAGTTTATACAAGCATATGATACAAACGGTAAGCGTGTTTCATTAGCTTTGTCAAAACTTACAGGTATAAACTATGACAGTGATTTTGACCTATATGAAGAAGAAAGTGAGTCAGAAGATTATGAGCTGTTATATGAAGCACAGCAATGGGAGGAGTTGCAATACTTTTGTAAGTGAGAACGTTTATTTTTACATTAATGAAGTCGTTTGTGAAAACGTTAGTGAAGTGAAGTGGTTGGCGGCTTTGTAAATATTTAAGGTTAAGTTAGTGTTGTCGTTTGTGTTGTAAAATATATGTTAATGGTTTTGTAAATATTTAAGGTTAAGTGGTGTACGGAGGCGCGCAGTGCCTCAGTACACGACTTATGTATACTAACTATCAAATGTATCAGCTGAAACCGAAATACACAAATGCAGATACAGAAAGGTTGTGGCAAATATGGGATACAGATACAAGCATGACCGCTGTTGACACATTCACAGCGTAATAATAAACATAATTTTTTAATTTCATTTTTAACAAGTTTTTTTAAATGTATGTAATGAATAATTCATTAGAATATGATAATGCACATTGTAACAGAATAGAACAATCACCAAATTTTTTTTTTGAAATTAAAAAATAAAAGTAAAAAGGATAAAGTAATCTAACCAAAAAAGATATTTAAAAGAATTTTGGAAAAAACAGAATAAGGATAATGATATTATTTTAGATACACAATCGATGTACTGAAGAATAATCCGGTAAAATGATGATATAAAATTAGATTATTTTACAAGTAGCTAAAAGAATAAAACTATAATATAAAATAAATGAAGTTTAATGAAACAATAAAGGTTAAATAAATAATAAAGATTTTTATTTTATATCAGTATTGAGAAGAAGTAACAGCTGACACTTGGTAGACAACTTCTTTATGTCTAGAAAATTCTATCTTGCCTTTTATTTTTTTCTCGCTGTGAAACGTATTCGGTCATTTTTTTAAAAATTAATTTTTTGTTAGAGATAAGAGCTAAAACTCGGTAAACAACTTCTTTATGTCTAGAAAATTCTATCTTGCCTTTTATTTTTTTCTCGCTGTGAAACGTATTCGGTCATTTTTTTAAAAATTAATTTTTTGTTAGAGATAAGAGCTAAAACTCGGTAAACAACTTCTTTATGTCTAGAAAATTCTATCTTGCCTTTTATTTTTTTCTCGCTGTGAAACGTATTCGGTCATTTTTTTAAAAATTAATTTTTTGTTAGAGATAAGAGCTAAAACTTTGCAGACAACTCCCCCATGTCTAGCAAATTTAACATTCGTCTCCCATTTTTATATATTTGGTTTAGAATGTTCGAAAATGCGTAATATGGTCATGAATATTAATTGAAAAGAACCTTGAATTAATTCAATCTGATCTCACAAAATATTTTAAATTACAAACTTTGTAGTTTGAATAGATAATCGGTATTAAACTCAAATAACTAGTTTATTTTTGAATAAAAATTATTTGAATTTATTCAATTTTGTGAATTTTCCTTCAAAAATCAAGTTTAAATATCTTATTTGGCATATAATTATAAATACAATGAAACATATTCGAAATTGAAAAGAATGACTTTTTCTGTTCTTTCAATCATTCAATTTGAATTTTGCAATATTGGATTTCTCATTAAATAGCGATTAAAAACAACAAGCAATTTAACTTACATTCAAATTTATTTGTGTTATATTCAATCTTCTCAAAACTTATAATTTTCGGCTATAGCATGATTATATGCTATATAATATAATAAACCTATAATAGTATCATTCTTTCAATTATTTGAAGAGAAAACCGAAAAAATCTATTTTCGGTCTATAACAGTAAAAAATGCAATTGTCATTACCCATATTCTGAAATCTGATAAATCCCTTAACGTAATTGATCGTAAAGTTTCAAATAAACGATCATTTAAGATCAGTGGAAATGAACCAGAACTATGAATCCTTCGTTAGATCTTACGTTGAACACGAAGAGAAACAGACTGGCACATCAGAAAGTTTCTGGAAATACATATATGCTATTATTTTCGTCGGATTTTTACTAATCGGATTTTCGGCTTTCACAAATATTCTTCCCGCAACAGTCAACACGGTATTATCAATTATAGGTACTCTCATGTCATCATTAATTCTTGTTGTTTTCTGGGATTTATATCAGAAGATGTTAAAACAGATAAATATAGATGATATTACGGATATATCAACAGAAACGATGGCGTAATTAATTCGAATACTTTAATTTTTAATTTTGACCGTAAGTTCTTTTTATAGAATTTAATTCATCAGCCAATCTACATAGTTAGAGTTTGAAACTCTCACTCATGTATGAAGTGTCAAGTATAAGAATAGATATGAAATGACGACTTGAATTTTATTCAAAATTCAGTTACAGATTTCCCAATAGTTATTACGAAGTATCATTAAATGCTCATTTTAAATACATACGTACCAGCATTTGATACTTTCGAGTTCACCAAACAAATGCTAATTTTCTCATAATTTTTTAAATTATGCTGAGTTTTATTCATATAAGAGAAGTATTTTAAGCTTGGATAGCTACAAATCTTGTGTTGGTTCATAGGTATATCAAGTTACGCTTTTTGAGCAAAATCCTTTGCGAATAATCTTACAACACTTGTTGAAAAGGCTTAATGATTAAACAGTGATCTTTAAAAATTATTTTTAGCTAATTTTTTTTCCATATGAATAAAAAATATATTTCAATAGAAGAAAAATATTACATCAAAGAAGACATAATGCACTCGTTTATATATCCAACCTTCCGTTGCAAATCCGAATATCTAAATTTAGTATCAAAAATATGTCCTAAAAAATTCTTGGATTTATTGAATTTAACTAATGTAACCCATATTATTGCATCAGAAGATTATATATATAAGTAATGGAACCAGAATTTAAAATGATTCGATCAAATCGATTTTCATTTTTTGCTAAAAGGAACTTGTTTTATTGACTATAAGAAATATCAACATATTGAAATGTAAATATACAATTGTTTTTGCGATCGATGATATATTTTATACAAATACATTTAATTTTATGAAATAAATAACACATCAAAGGAAAGATTTGAAAAACTGAATATATAAATGAATTAGAGCATAGATAAATTTAAAATAAGATCTCGGAGTTTAATTGGAGAAAAAATATTATCACAGAAAATTAATCAACAATAAAATAACTCAAGACTACCAATATCCTATTTGTTAAATCAAATTCAGATTTTGAAGCACAATTGAAACAAACCATTGATTTGGCAAACACCAAAATTTTGAGCATCAGATTGACCAAAGATAAATTATGATTATCTTATAAATTGAAGCAAAATCTCTCCTTTTCAAATAATTGATAAAAACTACTTTTTTGTACTCAAGATATTTTCAATTAACCCATATGCGTTATCAGGAATGTTCAAAAACAAAAACTAATTATTAAAAATACGAGAACAATAATCTATTATGCGATTGGACAAGAATAAATGAAGAAAAACTTTTCATAAAGTTTATTTTTGCAAAAAATTTCCAAATCTCATGCAAAAGTACATTATTATCAGGATTTTAATGTCAATTTGGCTTAGAAATATCAATGCATAAATCAATTAACATTTTTAGTACGAAAATAAATAATTCAAAAAAACAAAAATAAAAAAGGTTCATCAAAAAGAAATATAAACTAAATTACACATGATTCCAATCAGCTAATATCGATAATTTATTTTCGATATCTTTTTTTTTTCATAAAAAAAATTGATAAAAAAAATAAATCAAATATTTTATGAACCATTATGAAATATCTATGCCATTAATCACGTACAATATACATTTATGATTTTCAATGCATTTTTCATTGCTGATTGATAAACAAAAATATGATTTTTTTTGAACCTTTACGGAAATCTAATTTTCATTATATGCTTATCTGTTTAAAATAATTTAACCATTTGCGCCATTAATTCATTATTTTAGAATTTCCTGAAAAAATTTGATTATACGTTCAAATTCAATCTTCATATTAAAATTATTTCGGTAATTTGCTACACTTTCAACTATAAATTTGAATTTATCTCCTATGTAAATGTAAATACTTTGGATTTCAAATACACATAAAATATTTTTTTAATGCTGAAATCTTTTTAAGAATGCATTTCTCTATCACAGCGATGATTTAGTAAAAACACTTTTGCATTCAATTTTGTGAGCTCACAATTGTCGAAAAATATAATTATCGATTGTTTTCGAGTTTTCCTTTTTACGATATAATTTCCTCTGCACTTATTCCATTAATTTAACTTGGCAAAATTTTGAATGACATATTTCTAATTCAAAACAATCCTCACAAATTAAATTTGAGAATTTTACGTCAATAAATTGATAAATTTACACTAATAATACTAAGATAAATAATAAATTTACATATAATACATCAATGAATATTAAGCAATTGGGAAACGTCAAATGGATCGATAATCATGCATGATTTTTCATTCTTAATATTTGATGGCGTTGACAAGTCCGTAATATGAGGACTTATCTCTTCCCAATGTTCTGCAAACCAGCAGAGGAGCGCAGTTCTGTTTCTCTTTGCGAGTCTGTCAATCGGAATTTTCAGGGGTCATTATTGATTTTGTCATTTAATTGTTATCGTCTTTTTCTAAACGTGCATTTTTTGCTTTCGGAGCTATTGAACATACATTGGCCCTTACCAGCAATTGAAAACTATTTTTCATTATCAACAATTACATTACTCCGAGTTATTCATCAATCAATGAAAATCGATATATAGTCCATACTTCAATTTACAATATTGGCAAGTCCAATTTCACTTGGCATATTTAACTCATATAGAAAAACCAGTTGGAATCGGCAAAATTATCTTTAATTCCATACATAAGAAAAAAAAATTATAAAGTTCTTCAATAATAGCAAACTAATAGTTTAAATAGATTTACAAGTATCGCCCATCTACTTTTGATATAATTCACATATTAAATGTAGAAAACTGGTTTAAAATAAATATTTCAAAAGTTCGAAAACGATTTATGAAAAAATAACGTGATGACATTTACTAAATTTGCTCTGTATTAAAGTATCGATGATAGAAAGAGCATATTTTGTAAATATTTCAAAAATATTTAAAAGTCGGAGAAATTGTATTGTAATGTACTATAATTATGTTACAAATCCGATTCAATACTAATCCTTCGCTATTGAAGTTGTTTTGAGAAGGATATTCTCTAAATTCTTGATAAATCTTTAAAATCTAGAGTAATCGTTTTGTAAACTTAACAAAACTAAAATGTATACCAATAGATTGGCATTTTCTACGTTTTCAAAGTGAGAGAGTGTAAATTCTTTTTTTTATCCTATTAAGGTTTTTAAAAAATTTAATTAACTTAATTTATATGATCTGAAATATATGACAAGTTAATATGGAGAATTCTTTCAACCCAATTTCAATTTATTGAATTTTCTATTCGAATTCAAAAATTTTCCCAAGAAGAAAAAATAATTAGGAAATTTAATATGTTAATACATAAAATATTTTATTTATTCAAAGAATTCAATTTTCTATTGGATCAAAAAACTTGTGTTAAAGTTCGTATTTTAAGATAACTATGCTTTTAGAAGCTGTTTTTATTTTTTTCACCGGGATTTTATTAATTTAATTCTTTCAAAATTTGAATCTTATTGTATATCACCGGACTATGATCATAATAGAGTTGCAATCTCTAATTATAGTCACATTAGTACTCGTGGGTCGATATATCATGGGAGATACAAAATTATTTGAATTTTCTTTTATTTTTTTAAAAAATATTAAAAAAAGTAAATAAATAACTAACAACACAGCATCACTTTTCGTAAAATGCTTTAATCCTAGTCCTTTTTCCCCTTAATTTTTCAATCTCTCCCAGGTTGAAATTTATTCCGGGAATTTTTAAAGATGCTTGGTCAACATAAAATTTCATTAAATCTTCCACAGGAGTCATAAACTCTGAACATTTGAAGCGAGCATGAACTGCATCATTCAAATTTTTAAGAAGATTTTTGTTCGAAAAGTGATTCAATACGGCGATTACATGAATACAAGGTAATCCGTATAATTCGATGTGCTTACATGTGCATGAATATTGTGAATCTGACATAATTTTTACGCAATATGTATAGCGACCAAAAGTTGCATAATATAATTTTTGAATTGGATCATATAATACCGAGCTAAACATATCTGAATGTTTCAAAGTTTCATTTAGATTTTTGATAATATTATCTGATTTAAAATCACCTGTTAAAACATTTTTAACAAGATTGAATTCATGTTCAATGAGACGGATAATTAGTTCGGCGGGTTCATATGTATCCCATTTATCTTTAATTTCGGCATTAAGGGATTCAATAAGAGATGTTGTGAGTATGCCAGCGGTGTAGTCAGCGAATCCTTCAAATGGGTTAATACTATCTAAGTACTTAAAGAGATCCTGATTATTTTCGCGGTTTGGATATTCCTCTTGTAAACGAGTTTCTAACTTTTTAATCAAGTCAATTCGTTTTTGAGGATGGTCTGCGTAAGCGACTTCAACAATTTCGGAATAGACATTGATGTATTCCCTTTTTGTTGCAAAATGACGTAAGCAAAATTTATGATCGCAAGAAAAGCCTGATTCTCTAACAGCAGCTATAATTGCCGGACCTTGATCGGAATAAATATTCTTGAATCTGCTTGGTGGAATAAAAGATTTCAATTTAGTGAGCATATCCTTAATTGTTATCGTATTTTCACTAACAGACCATGCAAATGCAATAGGGATAAGTCTATTATTTGGTGCAGGTGTACCAATAATGAGTAAGTTTCCTTTTTTAATACAAAATAAAAACGTTCCATCAATTTGAATTATTCCGCAAAAAGCTTGTGTTTGCATGTAAAAATGAGTTATTGGAGGAATTACAATAAATGAATAAATTTGAAAGTCTTTTGAATTTTCAGGTAATTCATCACCTTTCTTAAATGTATGCAATTCAATTTCATTGTTAACTTCTTTAACTAAAATCATTTCGCAGAATCCTTGTTCGATTTTGTTTATGATTGAAAAAATTGTTGAGAAATAATTGTAAGATTGAATTCTATCCCCTTTGTGGTTCCTTTAAGTTTATTTACTATATTATGGAACATCGTATAAGTTGCATTGGGAATATTCAATTCTTTTGCAAAAATTTCTTTGCATTGAGGAACATTATCAGAATTTGCTAATTCATAGACTTTTTTTCCTGCTTGCAACTTAAGAATTTTTGGTATATTGTTACTCGGCTTGCATTGCTTTGCTCTATGCTCGTGTTTAATTACTGGAATGAAGAAAAGTTGACCATTTTCATGAGTCTTTACAAGCTCCATGCAAAATTGGCAGTTAGGACAACGAAACTTTTTTCCTTGCTCAAAATTTAATGGATAAAAAGAATTATATGAATCTTTTGCAATAAATATAGCAGCTTCTGTAGGATCTGTAAATTTTAATTTGCTATATCTTTCCTTGAGAATTGGAATTGGGGGATTTTCAGGTATTTCCATTCTATATTTCAATTTTTTACGAGAATTCAATTCATTTTGAATTAAATCCAGCATATCAGCTCCATCTCCTTTTTCTTCATCAACAATAGCTTGAGTTAGTATACATATCATGTGTACGGAGGCACTGCGTTCCACCGTACCCATTATATGTGAATTTGACACTTTACGAAACCGTTAACATATATTTTACAACACAAACGACAACACTAACTTAACCTTAAATATTTACAAAGCTGCCAACCACTTCACCTCACTAACGTTTTCACAAACGACTTCACTAATGTAAAAAATAAACGTTCTCACTTACAAAAGTATTGCAACTCCTCCCATTGCTGTGCTTCACATAACAGCTCATAATCTTCTGACTCACTTTCTTCTTCATATAGGTCAAAATCACTGTCAAAATAAATGTTAGTAAGTTTTGACAAAGCTAATGAAACACGTTTACCGTTTGTATCGTATGCTTGTATAAACTTTCCATTCTTCATTCCTTCATAAACACTCAAACTAACTTTACCCTTTCTCCCTCGTATCTGATAGAATGTATTTTCACGAGGAACGAAGAACAAATTCTTGAACTCATGACCGTTGTAGTTTGTTATCTCAATAGTTTTCGTCATTTATATAAAAATAAAATAAAAAATAAACTTAAAAATTAATGATATCACCACCCTCACACGTATGAAAACATAGTACAAAAATAAATTTAGGTGAAGTGGTGAGATTTCACCTCTTTTTTCACCCTGTTGAATTCATTGCTTTATAACTCTCTTCCTTGGTTTCTTTTTAGTTGCTTTCTTCACGTCTGTCTCCAACTTGACTGTCTTTCTTCTTCGGCCGTAATGATACCAGTTACTTCCACCAGTCAATGGGTCAAATGGTCTTTCGTAAGGGTTTCCATACATTCCATAGGGACCATACGGAAGAACTACTGGTGGAGAAGAAACATTTTCTTTAGTTCCATCGACTCTATTTAAATGCATTGTTTCACCTTTCATCTGGTCATTAAAGTCTTTTGCGTGTTTTGCAAACTCATCGTCCTTTCCTAAAGCATTTTCTGACTCAGTCGCAACCAAATTGGATGCTTTATTTATGAGCCCTATTTTATTTAATCTTAACTTCTTTGCAACCCAGCCTCCAATCTTCCCTTTATTTGCATCTAATGTCTTTGAAACCCTTCCTCCACTCATTTTATTTACTGCGTCATAAGCTCCAAGTGCTTTTGCTCCAAATGCTAATGCTTTTGTTCCCATTGCGCCTAAAGCTGCCCAAGCTACCATTTACACCATATTAAAATCATCTCTCTTCAATATTATCTCATAAAAGTTCTCGTTACTGGAGAAAGTCAATGAAACATAAGCGTTCTCACGGGCTTCGCCCTCACTACTTTGCGGTCTATCTAACTTCTTTCTTATATCATCTATACGCTTCAAAATGTCTGAACAATTGCTAACATCTTCTACAACAGTTATTTCATCATGAATGACCTTCAAGAACAAGCTCATTTAATATGCTATTAAAATCATTTCAATAATGAGTCCATCCTTTCCGTCTTTGGGTAGCACAACATCTTTCATTGAAGAAGGTTCGACAAGTCTTATGTTAAACTTACTGACAAAGTTTGTTATACTATAATGCTTCGGCGGCGAATACATGTAGTTTGAAAGACATAATATAGATTCTTCAGCAAATTCACTTATACTGGATTTTATAACAATGTTCTCACGAGACCAAATACCACCAATTGACAATCTTGTAAGCAATCCTGCTGAACCTTCTACTGTAAACGTCGATGGTAACATTCCACGAAGGTCATCTATTGACATCGTTGAGTCACTGTATTTAAATATTTTCTTAAAGCAATCGTCATTATCTAACCATGCAATAGCTTTGAAGTTTTCATTCGAATATACATCTGCTTCATTAAATGTAAATCCTGACTTCTTTGCAGAGACGACTTTAAAATCTATTGTGTTTGTTTCAAAATTATATGCTATGCTAACTTCTGAAGGTAATGGATGTCCTTCCGCAGTCAGTTGTTCTCTCACTACCGTTTGAAGCTTTGTATTAAAAACTTTCATGTCATCTCCTGTATCTAAGTTCACATACACAGCAACAGGGAAACTATCTTGCTTCTTTGTTTCATCATTATACCTCAAAACATTAAAGTTCTTCAATAATATTGTTCTTCCTGCTGGAATACTTCGAACCTGTCTGATTTCAATAGCTTTCTCACCTCCTACATACTCTACCCAGTGTCTTGGATATTCATAAGTATACTGACTTTCTTGAATTTTGGTTGGTTTCATCATAACGTGTTCATAGTATATCTTTATACTCTTGTCAGTTAGACTCGGTGCTATGTTCTGAATATTTCTGACTTGCATTTTTAATGGAGATAAAATGAAGCATTTAATACATGACGTAGATGAAGACATGAATGAAACTACAGACAAACTTAACTCTTCTCTTATTCTTCCTTTCAGCAAGGACTATGAGTTCTGTTCAAATGGTGTGTATTTCTATTGTGGAAAGATGGGTTCAGGTAAGATATTTAACCTCATTCGTCATATACTCATAACAGAACGTTTAGGAAATGACTCATATTATGACCAAATCATTATATCAGCAACTTCAGACTCTATGGACTCAACAGCGAAAACATTTATGTCAAAAGTTCAAGCCTCTGTCGTTAAAGTTCCAGACAGTGAACTCATTGAATTTCTTTAACGTTACATTCGACGTAAGAGGAAATATTATGCCATCGTTGAATTTATACAGTCAGGAATGCAAAAGACTTCTGAGGAGATGGAAAGAATTATTGACAAACACCACTTACGTCAGTACTCAGGAGTTTACGATATGAAACGACTGACAAACTACATTCTATCAAAACTTTCAAAATACCCCTTCAAAAAATATCCATCAAACACTTTATTAGTTTGTGACGACTTCGCTGGTAAAGGTTTAGTTTCAAAGCCAGACTCACCATTAGCTAACATCATTACTAAAGTCAGACATTACCATTTAACTGTAGCAATACTTATGCAAACATGGAGGTTTTTAGCTTTAAACATAAAACGTCTCATAACTGACTTCGTTATCTTTCAAGGTTTCTCACGTTATGATATTGAACTCATTTGGAAACAGTCAGGTATAACATTACCTTTTGAAGAAATTTGGGAAGCATATAAGTCTCTCATCTCTCCTCGTTCATACCTTGAGATTCATATCATGACTAATACCATTAAAGTCAAAAATATTCCATGGGAACGACCAACATTGTTTTAAAGTTTAACCTTCAATTGACTGATGGTAAACAAATTCCATGCATCTCTGTCGCCATTTCTGTTAATATTTTTGCTGTCATTCATATCATCCACTTCCCCATCCGTTAGCTTTTGAGGATATGCGTTAGAATAGCTGTTCTTAAATGAAGGCTTTTCACCTTTGAGAGCATAAACTCTATAACTTTCTGCATACTTTATGTTTGAACCTCCTGAGCCATCATTGACATAAATTTTTATAGGCTTCCACCCTTTGTTCATGTTCCTGCTTCTTCCCTTAGCTCTTTTGTTCAGTAGTTCTACATCTTTATACACAGCTCCTGTCTCAGTGAATTCAACAATATTTTCATTCGTTAGCTTTACATTCGAACCCTTGTCGAGTATATTGTTCATTTCATACATATAAAAGGTTTTTATTCTATATGAAATGAGAAGCAAATCCATCTTAGCTGGTGCCGTTAATGTTCCAATTGAACCAACATCAAATGTTGACTCACGAACGACAAACAATATTGTCATAAAGAACTATAGTTCAGAGTGTTTGAAAGAACCAGAACCAGAACTTAAGTCGGTGAATTTAAACTCAGCTTCAAACGCTAACGCTACATCAGATGTTAAGTTAGAGTATCCACCACTGGACCAAATTCTTTCAAGAGAAGCCAACGACAATCCTTACACAAATGTTCAAACAAATCCTTCAGATAACGTAGACCATTACCTTCTTCAGTTATACCAAACAATTTTACTCAAAGACGATAAGAAGCTTTTGACAAATCTTATAAGCAAGAACCAAATAATTCTAACAAAGGAGGACCTTGAAAATGTTATCTCACGAATAACAGGGAAACAATGTGTCATTGACTATCTCGACCCTGAAATCGAATGATGTGGTCAAACTCCACTATTCATGAAAATAGGTAACATCCGCATCATTGAAACACCAGGAACTACAGGAGTTGAGTTTAAGTATAAATATTCGAACGAATATACAAAACTTTCAACAGAATATAAACTTTGTTTGAAATATGTTTTAGTAAATTAAAGCAGTCAGGAGGGCTCTTTGAGCCCATCTTGGCGCTTTGCGCCGTCAGTCAAAAAAAATTTCAAGTTAGCAATTTGTAATATCTATCCAAAACTTCTTCAACAGTATCGAACTCATCTTCATAATGCAAACCTAATCTTATTGACTTGGTGCAGTTTTCACTAACACAATATTTTTCTGTTCTCTTGACTGACATAACTAATTCATTTGTTTCATCAAACAGCAACAACCAAAGTTCATGACCTAATACATAACATTCATACTTTATATTTTTAGCTCTGAGTTCTCTTGTAAGCTGTTGCATTTAATATTTTCTAAAAAGTCAACTTCAACAGTCATTCGCACTGGTGCCTTCAGTTCTACAGGCTCTCCTTGAAAGTCAACAAGTCTGAATTGCATGTCTTTCAAATTATGAGGACTAATGCGAATCCATTTACCTAAATGAGTTGCTATGACAGGAACGTTTGGAATGAACATTGAATTGACTGCATAACAGAAGGATTTATATTCTACTGAACCTTTACTATTAACTCCTGAAATGCCTGTGACATTAGCTATTTTAGACTCAATGTATAAACAATTACCATAACATACGTATGGAACAGATTTCATCTCAATCGTTTTGTCAACACTTTTCAAAGGAAATGTCATATGGTATGCACCCAAAAGAAGTTGTACTCTATGACTCATTCTTGGTATCTTAAACTCCTTCACATAACTGAACTTCAAAACTCCTGCAATAAGTTTAACATTCATTAAGTTTTCTTCGTTATCCTTGTTTATTGTAGTATTTATGAGAGCATTTAAACACTCCAGCTAATGTTTCCATCTTATATTCTACATTATTGTGAAATCTTATTTCGTGCTTCTTTCCATCTATTTCAATCTCCATGAAATCTGTTTCATCTGTTATAACGAATGAAGCGATAGTATTGAAGTCAACCATTCTGAATGCAAGCGCCTCATTCTGTAGACCTAAGTTTGTTTGTAGCTTTACTGTCCCGTATTCGTTTGGGTCTGTACTTTGCAAATAGAACAACATTTTATTCTCATTAAAATATGAGTATAGCTGCATATGCGTATGAAGCTGACAGAGCTAAACGTTTATATTTTGGTCAATACTCTCTCACACTTACTGACAAATATTGTTCTCACTGATGGAAATACTGAGAAATACATAACATGGAAGGACTATGAAAAGTTTGACCCTATTTTAACTCCATGTACTATGCCGTTTATAAAGGACGGTGAAATTATTGAAAAAAATAATACAACCGTATATAGGTCTGTTTATGAAGCATTAGAATATATGTTGAATCATAACCCAAAAAGATTTGACCCAAGCACTACACCATGTGCAATGCCTTTTATTAAGGACGGTGAAATCGTAAGAATTCCGGATTCAACGGTTTACACAGCTGTTCAAAACAGTTTACAAAACATTTTAGCGAATATCTTTAATTCAGAAACTACAGAAATAAAATTACCATATATAACAGATGCTAAAGAAATTAAATCAAAAACGACAACATTATTTACGCCACTTAATGATTTAATGACTTATATCATTAATATTCCTGCACCAACTACAGCATTTGATCCAAACTCGACGGTTTGCAGTGTACCTTTCATAAATGACAGTTCATTAATTACTTTAAGGGATTCGACAGTAAATGAATCATTAAAGGCGTCATTAATGAAAATCATTGATTTTAATTCATTCACGAATACATATAATTCATTCATTAATGTTTCATATGCTTCTAAAGAAGGTGAGCCAAAAACTATTGATAAAGCGGTGTATGAAATAAAAGCATCAACGACGAAATTGAATTCGTTAACTTTTGACGGTGATAGTTTCGTTAATGACATAACATCGGGAAAACAATTTTAACGAAAGAATACTTAAAATCTCATGTTAGTGAGTTCGTTGAAATTGAAAAAAGAAGGTGGAATTAAGTTCGATCCACTGAATTTCATTTTCAGCTTAGCGAATGGGTGTTAGTTTCGCTGAATGGACAACTATACAGAGTGAAATAAATGCAATATGGACGTTTTTGGGGTCAAAAGCGGGAATGGGTGAGCTTGTAAATGCTGCAAGAACATTAGGTGAAACAGGAAATTTTGTAGATGGTTTTAAAAGACTTGTTTCAAATGTTTTAACAAACACAAAGAAATTATTTAGATATACCGTACATAACGGACGGATTTTCGAACAGATAGCAACAAACCCTCCGGTTATGGCTGCGTTGATGATGGTTAGAGATATAAAACCACGTAACGACGGGAACGAAGAACATGAACAACAGGATACTGGTCGGGTTATTCGAGACATTAAAAACGTGTATCCTGAAGTTATTGATTTATTTAGAGGAGTTAATGATTCAATTTCAAAACATTCTATAACCCTCGATGAAGAGAATAAATTAACAGATTATATATTCGTCATTATTGCAGAATTAATGAAGAGAATAAATGAAAAAGGAATTGGTGATATCATTAATGTCAGCGATGTAATGATGAAAAGAAATTTTGACTCATTATTTACAAAACCGAAAACAGAATATAGTCTTTATGACGTAATTACCGAATTAATGAAAAAGATTAATGATAATAAGAGTTCTGGCGGAAGAGTTGAATTAGAAGTGAATGATGTTAATGAGAAATTAGCCGAAAAAGCAGACAAAAATGAGCTTTTAGCTCTGAGTGATAAAGTCAAGAACCACGTTCATTATATAACTTCAGACGAACAGATTATAACGGACTACCATGGATATTTAACACAGGATGAACAAATAAGCACTGAAGATGTTAATGAAAGAAGATATAAATACATTCGTGCTAAAGGAGTTAGTAAACATATCAAGGGTACGGAGGCACTGCGCGCCTCCTTACCCCTGATATGTGAATTTGACACTTTACAAAACCGTTAACGTATATTTTACAACACAAACGACAACACTAACTTAACCTTAAATATTTACAAAGCCGCCAATCACTTCACCTCACTAATGTAAAAAATAAACGTTCTCACTTACAAAAGTATTGCAACTCCTCCCATTGCTGTGCTTCACATAACAGTTCATATTCTTCTGACTCACTTTCTTCTTCATATAGGTCAAAATCACTGTCAAAATAAATGTTAGTAAGTTTTGACAAAGCTAATGAAACACGTTTACCGTTTGTATCG
Organism: Trichomonas vaginalis G3; assembly: GCF_026262505.1. NCBI lineage: Eukaryota > Parabasalia > Trichomonadida > Trichomonadidae > Trichomonas > Trichomonas vaginalis. The sequence goes on from NC_067205.1 coordinate 23,142,331, forward strand.
TATGCTTGTATAAACTTTCCATTCTTCATTCCTTCATAAACACTCAAACTAACTTTACCCTTTCTCCCTCGTATCTGATAGAATGTATTTTCACGAGGAACGAAGAACAAATTCTTGAACTCATGACCGTTGTAGTTTGTTATCTCAATAGTTTTCGTCATTTATATAAAAATAAAATAAAAAATAAACTTAAAAATTAATGATATCACCACTCCCACACGTATGAAAACATAGCGCAAAAATAAATTTAGGTGAAGTGGTGAGATCTCACCTCTTTTTTCACCTGTTTTTTCACCCTGTTGAATTCATTGCTTTATAACTCTCTTCCTTTTCTCCAACTCTTCTAACTTCTTCCTAAGTTTAGCAATGTTGTCCTCATGAAGTTTAATCTTTCTCAAAATTCCTTCTTTATCTAATGGTTGCTTTATCTTTCTAAACTGAACTCTACCATCCTTCATAGTATGAATGTAAAAACCTTCTGGAATAGTTCCTGATTTAATGTATTCTACCAAAAACTTTTGTTTCATTGCTTCAGTACTTTAGTCGTCATTTCAATCAAATAAAAATTTAATATTAAATAAAAATAACGTTATTTTTTCAGTAAGGAAACGCAGGAGTTTTACGATTTATTTGAGGAGTAGGTTCTGGTTTAAATGTTGGAGTCGGTTTAGGAGTTGACTTTTGAACAGGAGTTTGTACTTCCATAGTTCAGGAGTCATTGAAGGTTTTGCTTGTGAAGGTGTTGGAGTTTGTTTAACTTCAGCTACTTCAGTATTATTTACAACATTTGCTTTATTTCTTTCAACATATAACTGCTCTGCTGTAGCTAGCAAACTAGTGGGAGACCATATTTTATATAAGGATTGACCAAATGCTATTTTTGACAGGAGCTGGTGGAACACCTAACCTTGGTGAGACTGCTCTTTGCATTGTGCAGCTCGTAAGAAATATTCAATAGGTGCTCCATAATCGTTTGGTAAAGTTTGTTTCATAGATGGTGAAGGTTCACGAGAGCTTGATGAAGAACTCATTTATAAGCTTTAAAAATAACGTTCATCCTTTATTCCTCACTGTCGTCCGTAGCTAAGTTATAGTCATCTAATCTTATTATGGGGATGCCATTAGCACGCACCTAATGGCAAAGCAACAATCCCTCATAATCCAATAAGTGGCTTTGGTACATTTTCAGTTGCTAGTTCAATAGGTCCTTTAACAGACAATTGTATGTTATTGGAGCAGTAGATGTTTGACCTTGCTGGAAGCAAAAGTCCACTTCTGTTGGAAAACCACATAAGAAATGTGTGTTGTCATAGCTATCCCATTTATGTTCCACACTACCATCATCCACCAATGACTCATAACATCTTCATTAAATCCTATATTCATTGTTTGTATTGCAAGCGTTCGCAACCATTTCATAAAATACAGGTCCATATGATTTTTCGGGTTCTGCAGGCATATTTCCATAAGCTCCCATGAAAGCTGAAGATATTTAAACTTAGGGTTTCTCAAAATTAACATAATAGTTGTCTTTCTTTCTAAATAGTGCCCAAATACTTTTAACATTAATAGGCGTATAAGCTGCTGTAAATGTTGCACTTGAACTATCTGTATTCTTTGAGAATGAACCGTCCATAGGAATCCAATCCATAACTTTAACAGGAAAACATAAAAGCCTCGTTTGTATAATGTTCTACAAGTTCTGTATAAATGTTAGGGTCTAAAGAGAATGACTTTGGATGAATGAAACATTCATTAAAATCCATCTTTGTTCGAAATAGTTGTTGGTTTACAGTTGTAATAGTAACTGTTCCACTAGCTTCTACTGCCTTCGTTATCATAGTGAATGGTTCATTCCATGGAACAAATTTATTTGTCGGGATTTGAATCTGAAGCAAATGCAACTTTAAGAGTTGGATTGAAAGCAATGATATCATTTACAGATATAGATGTGCATTGTAAAGCGTCGCTACTGAACTTTACTTTAAGCTGAATGTTTCCTGCAAAAGCTGGAATAAATCGAATAGCTTCTAATGGAAGGAATCTTCTAACAGGAATTCTTAAACGAAGCTTAAAATCAAATGATTTTCCTGCTGTAATTGGACCACTACAATTTGTCCTGTTTCTGCATGTTCCCGAATGACTCCATACATCTCATGTCGAGTCTTTGAGAAAACATCTACTTTCTTTATTTGTTCGGTAGTTTGGAGTTTGAAGTTATATATGCTTCTTCTCTTGCGTTGTCTTGAGAATATACGATACGACCATTTGCAAGGATTTGATATCCAGCAACTGCATAGAAAAGCGTCATCGAAACCAATCCAAAATCCTGGTGGGTTTGTTTTATTGGAACCTGAACCAATTTCTTTATCTACAAATAAATTGACCTTCCATTTTATACGTAATGAATGTATTGTAAAAGGTCCAACATATTTTCACCAGGGGTGAGAGATTGAATGTTACCCATGTGTTATCTTTAGCAGTTCAGGTTGTGATGGAATCTTTGCGTCAGAATATTTTCTATTAGTGTCACCAATTTGAACTGCATTGTCTATGATATCGAAATATGAGCGAATCTGATGAATATGCTCTGCTGGAGTAAATTCGTTTAACTGTTCGTTCTGCATGTATTTTTCAGATAAAAATATCTATTTACTTCATTATTCTCACTCTTCTTCTTGGCATTCGTGGTGGAAGTTGTTTCTTGACATTTTCAATGAACTGTACATTCTCTTTTGTCTCAACTTCTTTCACTGGCGGGTCAGGATTCTTTGACTCGGTTTGTTTTTCAATGAAATTCACGAACTTTGCAAAGCTCTTGGTTCGTTATTGAAAGTACATCTGGCTTCTTTTCTTCTGGTTCTATTGACTTTTCAGTTTGATAAGGCTTAACATGGGCTTCGTGGGCTTCGCCTTGCCATACACCTTAATACTGTCGCTTCTGCATTCGTTAATGGAACCTTTCTTTTTCTTACGTTATTTTTACCATCTTTACTCTGACTTACGTAATAGAAAGGATGTTGTAATTCCTCTTGCGTCATTTAATATAATAGACTCTCGCTCTGATTTTTGACAAGCTCATTTTACATCGGTTAAAGTTTTAATTTTGTTTTTTATCTGCAGTCAAATGACTCAGACAAGCCCTACGGACAAGACCCAAGGGGGTCATAGATGTTGAAGCATTGAAGAAAGAAATTCGTGAGCAAATTTTATCCGAACTGAAGGAACAAAAACAAGAACAAAAGCCAGAGAGACCAAAGAGAAAACTTAGTGAAAAACAACTTGCTGCATTAGCTGCTGGAAGACAAAAGAACCCACGTTTGCTGGCGAAGAAAGCTAGAGAAGAAGCTGAAGAAAGCTAAAGAAGCTGAAGCAAAGAAAGAGTAAATGGTTATTTTTATATCCGAATTAAATGTATAGACAAATACCTTTAACTGTTGCGTTCAGTAGTGAAAACCCTGACGTCAAAATAAAGGGGAACAGAGAGTACGTTTAAGTTTCCAACAGACTGGATTGTGAACATAAATGAAGAGAAGTACATTGGCATAACATCTATGTATATAACACGTGCTTTCAGAAAGGTTGACTTTATACTTCAAGTCGAGATAGAAAATGACGAACAGTCTTTAAGCGTCCAAAACATTCACATATACAAATACTTTAAAGACGATACAACATTGCAACAATGTATGATTTCATTTAATGAGATGTTCGAGAAAAAGTTCAACATTGAAGTACAAACTTTACAGCCTTTACGTGAGTTTCTTGCACAACTGAAAGAAGAAGGTAGTCAGCCACAACTTATAGACTTTCATTATGAATTTAATGAAAATGAAGATGGAACTCATGACTGTCAATTCATTGTATTCTCACCATTCAATGAAGTAGCTAAAAAGAAAAAAAAATCCATTAGTATAAGATTTCAAATCTCTGAACCAAGTGATGATTTCAAGAATGTTTTCAATTATGATGCAATGCTTCCGAGGAAAAATGAATTTTCAAAGATTGTAACAGGCATTTGGGATAGAAAGCAAGCTATATTATATTCAAACTTAAGTAAGGGAGTTGAAAATGAGTTCATTGGTCATACAAGAACTTCACCACTTCCTAACCCTAAATACTATAAATTAACTGGCTTCAATCGTGAGTTTTGGATAGACATGTTCTCCACTCATGACCATAACTGCCCAGTGTTCTTACCTCCAGACCATAAGGACTGTCTCTACATTGAAGCACAACTCTTAAACTCTACCATCGCAGTATTGTAAAATCTACGCTAGTTTTATTTTTTCTGAAAATTTTTATTTGAGTGAAAGGCATGGAAGGTGAAGGACATTGGCAAACACTCGAACATGACAATGACTATGAAATCTTTTCAGAGTACCCATATCCAATTAGGCGCATAAGTAACAAAAGAGTTGTAAGTGAGTTTGACAACGGTGATGGTTATATTTGTGTTTATTTAAACAAACATAAACTCTTTAAGCATAAAATTGTTGCAAATCAATTTATACCGAATCCTGAAGGACTTCGAGAAGTAGACCATATAAACAGAGACAGAGGAGACTTTCATATCTCAAACTTAAGGTGGGTGTCGAGAAGACAAAACATGAGAAATATTTCTGGTTCGAATGGCTATTGGTTTGACATTGTAGACACTCTTCCTGAAGATGCTGTTGAAATTATACAATACTCTAAATTTACTCTAGAAAATTACTACTATGTCCCAAGTGAAGATGTCTTTTACTATTTCATGGGAACTCAATACAGACGAATGAATGTCTTAAGACAGTATAGCAAAGATTATATAAACATTACAGATGTAGAAGGAAGAAGAACAAAGCTGTCTATTGCAAAGTTTAAGAGAGACAATGGTTATACATAAATGACAAAAATATATGACCTCATTATTTTTATCACGAATGACCTCATTCATGACCTCATTGCTGACAAAAATAAATGACCTCAGAACTTCAACTTACGAATAAAGCTTGTTTTAGTCGTTATTGAGAAGTTAAACTTTTCAGCAAAGCAAGGACTAGAAGACTTACATAAGTCAAATCCAATCTCTTGACCATCATGAAGTGCTTTGTAAAGTTTCATTAAACTGAACTCAGAGTCTTTGTCATATGTTCCAACAGGTATGTGAATGTTCTTATCTTCATTGTAATAGCATTGTATAGCTTCAGGAAACATTTCATTAGCTGTTAAAGCAAGAACGTCTTGTTTTACACCTTTACAACGTGCATGAAATGCAACTTCATTTAAATCGTTAGTGAGTAAGTCTATGTAAGTCTTCTTTCCACAAAATATTGACTTGTATGCTAAACTTTGTTTTCCAGGTGTTATTTCTGCGAAGTCAGAATGAACTGACCAAGGTTCTTTCCAATAAGTTCTCTACCGTATCTCTTCTTAAACTCTGCTGCAAGCTTTGGTATGTCTTCATTGAAAATATGCATGCTATCACAGTCCTGGTAAAATATTTGAAGTCCCATATCTTCAGCAGTACAGAATACTTCACACATTATTCTCTTCGACATAGACAGAATGTTAACACCAAGTGGACAGAAGTTAAAGTGTCTGCAAATGCTTTTCGTTAGCTTGAAAATAGTTTTATCTGAACCATCCAAACCTTCGAACTTCACTATATGGTTGTAGTTTCTGATGGCATATCTTATAGCATCTTTGTCATTTACTATGGTTATTTTTGACTCAATAGGAGATAGAATAGTTTTGCCATAAATACTGTTCAGAATGAGCTTTATATTTTCTTGCAAAGGATTTCCTTCTTTCTTATACTTTAACCTTAACTCAAACAACTTCTTTACTTCATCTCTTATTCTAATATCTCTGTTTCCATCGTAATAGTATCCTTGCAACACTTCACATTTGACACCTTGATATTTTATGAGGTCTTGTAATGTTATATGGTCAACATACATTAAACAGCAAGTGTTTGAACTTCTGGGAACGTTAAGTTCTGGATTTAGTTCAGGGTCACAAACTATTAAAGGAAAGTGTCTATGTATTCCAATCTCTGTTATCTTAATGAGAACAAAGAAGCCAGACATAAACTTTTCACCAATGGGTTCCTTTTGGTCGTCATCGAATAAATGTCTCATGAGATACTCTGTGCTTAACATTTCTTTCTTCATAACCTTTGGAATACCTTCTAAAGTATAAAGTCTTGCTATAGCTGATGGATATAATGAAACAGCGTCGAAGTCAGCAATGAGTTTCTTTTCGCTCTTTTGTTTCATGTTATCTGACAGCATACATCTTCCACCTTGAATACAGCGTGAAATAAATTCTCTTGGTTTATTTGAGAGGTCATATAAATTTCCATTCGGGAAGTACACTCTGTTCTCAAACAATTTGTTAGCAATTGAACAAATACTAACGTAGTCATAAACGTTTAAATCAAATTCTTTCAATATGTCATTGCGGAACTTAACAAAACCTTCTCTTAAAATTCTTACATCTTGTTTGCAATAAAATGTGCTATACTTTTCTAAGTCGAAGTGGTTCTCATCTATTCTGCAACCTTTGATGGAATCTATGTTTTTCATGAATGTATCAATATCTTTAAACTTACATGCTTCAGAAATGACACCAGTTCTGTTGTCATTTGCTAACAAAACACTGCTGTAGTAGTTGTATGGAAATACTTCTTTCGGTCCTGTTTGTAAGTTAAACATAGCAGGAAATAGTTTAAGCTTCTTATTTATAACACTGTAAGAGTCTTTTATAATAATTGCCCTTCCTTTATATAAGCCAGTTATTTGCATTGTTCGTGAACCTTTAATGATGGGAGTTCCTTTCACTTCTGTCATGTGTCTTAAGATGAAGTTTATATCATAACTGAGGTTATGGAAATATATTAAACTCTTGTCAGGAAGTCGCTCCAAAAATTCTGTTGCACAGTTCTGACCCCAAATGCTTTCACTCACTGAACCATCTTCACTGTCATAACAGATGTTAAAGCTTTATGAAAGCCGTCTGTGCTACACTCAAAGTCAGCAAAGAAAACGTGCTCAGGAATGAACTTGCACTTATTTTTATTTACTTCTTTTGACTCGGCTTTCTTCTTCAGTTGTACACAATACTTTGGAGCATATGTCAAATCTTTAAATGGTGCAAGGTTCTGTTTATATAAGTCAGTCGTATATGTGAAAAGTTCTCCATAAGAAATAGGTTCGAAATATTTGCACTCCCACAATGTTTTCATAACATCCCATAACGGTGTTGTTCTATCATAACGAACTACATATTTATCTTCTCTCTTTGTATAAATCTTCATTTGTTTCTCAATGTTCATTCCACCACACTCCTTCAAGATTTCTAATTTGCGAATGAAATATGTTGTCATTGGTAATCTTTCATTTAGCATGTAGTGGTCTTCAACAAGAAGTAAGTCAATAGTTCGAACAGTTTCACATTCTTTTGGTATGTATCTCTTTATTTCATTATGTCTTGAGTCATTGAAATAACCAATGGTAACATTAAATGCTATACCTGTTGCGTCAGAAATTTCTTGTACTTTACTTTGAGGAAAGTCTCTAACACGAATGACTTCTCTCATGTGGTCAATAGTTTCTTCATTACTCCAGCCTGAATGCAAGCATAAACGAAACAATTGTCTTCTGTCATAAGTGTTGCAGTTCTTTTGTTCAGTTCATTGAAGATTTGGTAGCGTTCAAGATTTATAGGTAATGTGCAAAGATACTTCCAGAACTGACCGCTTCTCTTCTTATAAAACTTCTTTTCACCATTATCTTTCCAAAAGCTTTCTATAAGTGCTGGGTTTCCTGTTTGCTTAAGAGCTTCCAAAATGGCTTTCTGGTCATTTGTCAGTGTGCTTTCATCTCTATATGGTCTCTTTTTTGGTTTGCCTTTCTTTACATCTGACATCGTTAAGCCTTCATATTCTGTTAAATCATACATCTTTATTTCGGTAAGATTCTTTATGTTTGTCAAGAAGAAGTCATAGTGCATTTCAACAATACCTGCAGCATTTGCTTCTATCTCTGATATAAAGTTCTCCTTCAAGAGCTGATGTAGTAATGTTCCAATATTATTGAGGTTTAACGTAGAACATTCATACTTTCCACCAAGTTTATAACATACCATCCATCTCTGTTGTGAGTTTATTTTAATTTTCTCTAAGAGTCTCATGAAAACCTTACCGAAATGTTTGTGTAAGTAGTCTCTGTTTGGTTCATCTAAAGCTTCGATGTTAAAGTCAATGAGTCTATTGCCTGACTTCACATTTCTCTTCCTATTCTCTTCATCTTTCTTTAACCATCTCTCACCTTCTTTTGGTTTGTCGTCAATGGAACGAATGACATCGTTAGCTTTGCGAACTTGTTCTATAGCGCTCTTAAACATCTCTCTTCTCTGTTGTTTCAGTGTGTCGTCTCTTCTTCTTGTTTCACCAACGTTTGCATTTGTTATGTCAAACATTTCTCTTCTTACTTCATGAGGTACTGAACGTCTATGATATAAGTCAATAGCAACGTCATTTAAAGGAAATGCTCTTGCATGGACTTCGTCCTCGCCGCGTTGCGGCTTTATGAACTCATGAATTCTATCATAACTTATTGCACCATTGTAGTCTTTAATGAAGTCAGCGAGTGCTTTTTTGTTTGTTGCGTAATGCTTTGCAACATCTATATTAGCTTCTGTAAGAAGTTGTTTTATTTCCGAGTGTTCTAACTTAGACAACTTCCGATACATCTTTAGTAGGAAATAAAAAAATATTTTTTGAAAAAATTAGATTAGATTTTTTAAGTTATTTTTCAAAATAATTTAATATTTTTATTTTAATGAAACACATGCAAGATTGCAAGTTCTTTTCATACAATGCTCTCGCTACTGCCATCAAGAATGAGTTCAATAATGCTTCAAATGTTAATGTTATCTTTAACAAGAAGTTTGTGAAAGAATCTAAGTTTGGTCAGTATGTCAGACCATTAGCTATCGTCATTGACCGCAAACGCTATACTTCACACAGAGTTAGCAGTAGTTTTGAAACAAAAGAGTTTCTTCGTGAATGTCAAAGATACTCATTATACTGTTATAAAGAACTCTAACATTGACTTCTTCAGTATTGCTTTAAATCTTTCCGAACAGAAAGAATATAAGAAGGGTGAAACAAATGTGAAATATTATCCTTCATCTCTGAAGACAATAACGAACAAAGATGTTATACAGAAATTCTTACCAAAGGTTGAAGAAGCTTCTATTGACATTGACGAAGGAAGTGAAATGGTTGAAGAAATAGACCCTGAAGCTATTTAAGCAAAAATATATTTTTGAATAACTGATGGTGTCACTACGTCACCATGTCACCAGGTTAATTAACTTCTTTTAAAAATGATGACAACATGACATTTTGACAACACAGCAGGATTAATGCAAAAATGAATGTTATCGTTTATGTTATCGTTTATGTTATCGTTTATGTTATCGTTTATGTTATCGTTTATGTTATCGTTAATGTTATCAGTGTCGAACATAATTGACATGGAGCATTTATGTTATCGTTTATGTTATCGTTTATGTTATCGTTTATGTTATCGTTAATGTTATCGTTTATGTTATCGTTAATGTTATCGTTAATGTTATCAGTGTCGAACATAATTGACGTAGGATTCATGACTTCTTCGTAAATGAGTGTAAATATAGCACAAAAATATATTTTAGGTGAAGAGGTGAGATCTCACCCATTTTTTCACCTCTTTTTTCACCTCATTCTCTCTTCGTTAATGTTGTCGTGACTTCATCATTAATGTTGTCGTGACTTCATTCTTCCTCTTTGAAGTTATCGAAATATTCTGTTATTTTTTCCTTCAGTAATGTTAAGTCTTCTTTGAATGTAAGTATTGTGCAACCTTTGATGTCATAGTGTGTTTGAGGAAGAGTATTTTTGACAATTTCCTTTATTTGCTCATTCGGTGTCATTGAAATCGGTAAGTTTTCACGATAGAAACCAGTTTCTGTCAGATTTATATTTTTTAGCTAAGTCATAAAAGCTCTTGTTGTTTCTTCTGACTAAATGCAACATAACCATATCTTTATCTTCTTCTTTCTCCAATTCTTCATATATCATATACCTATAGCTCTTTTCCTTTCCTTTTGGTACTGAAACGCGGTATTCTTTTCTGTATGCTTTTGTCTTTGGATTCAATGACTTCATCTTTTGCTTGAAGTTTCTTTTCCATCTCTCCACGTTCTGCTTTATATAGTTCATCTAACATCATGAAAATATAACAAGCATAACGAGGTGAAGCCCACATTGCTACAGCGTTTACTAAAAGTCTATGAACATAATAACCTTTCAAACCAGGAGCCAAATTCTTGCGATTTTCGTACGGAATCTCTTCTCTCGGTTTTCCGAGGGAAGCAATCATATGAGAAAATTCTTCTAAAAGTTCTTTTGTCTGTTGGTTTTCAAACCAATGATATGCTTGCTTTGTAGAACGAAGAGCATTCATATATACTTTGCATTTGGTACATGTCATCTTTGACTGAACGAATGAGTCTCAATTGTTTGTTATACTGTATGTATTCGTATTCTTCATTTATGGCTTCATGAACGATAGCAGTTGTTGTGTTCTCTGATGTTGACATTACTGTCTTTACATACAAGATAAAAAAATAAATAAAAATAAAACTAACTTTATTTTCTGACTTTCACAAAAGACCAAAAAATAAACGCTTTACATGTATTTTTCAGCAACTTCGTCAAATAATTTTATAGCTTTATCTATCTCATCTACTTCAAACGTTTCTTTACCTTTTATGGGAGCACCATACATTTTCTCAAACTTTTCGAGTAGTTCTGTTTCAGCAGCTCTCATATCATTAGCAAACACAACCTTGACTCTATTGACTGTACTGTCATATCTTTGAGTTATATTATATGTTCTTCCTATCTTATATCTTTTTGTATTGAAGTCCTTCGTTTCTGAACGATGTAAAGTAAGCCTTCACTGCAACGTTCCGTATCGAATGAACCATATGTTATGAAGTTATATCCAACAACTGGGTCTAACCATAACAAAACTATTGGTATAAGACTTTTGTCTATAAGATATGCTCTTGTTCCATGAAATGCTACTGATATCATGAGCTCAGGATTTCTTGTCAAAATTTTCTGAGTAGAAGCAATTCTAACCCAGTCCTTTGTTTTCTTTCCAGAAGGTGTTATAATGTCTGACAAAGAATATTTGTTGTATTTTACAGTATCTTACGTTTTAAATCACCAATTCTAACCACTTTGGTGTCATTGTCAATCTTTCTTACTGTTTCAAACTCAATGTTTGACATTACTGTCTTTACATACAAGATAAAAAAATAAATAAAAATAAA
>NC_067205.1:23153728-23179045 GCF_026262505.1 Trichomonas vaginalis G3
AAACCCAAAGTTTTGGAACTTTAGAAGGATTGCAGGGTAAGAGGTACATATTCATACTTATGTACCTCTTCCCTCCAATCTTCTTAAACATGGGAGAAACTTTGTCCGAATGTTAAACTATTCGGAAAAAGAAAGTTTCTCTCATTTGTAGTGGAGATGGAAGGCTTTGAGGTATATTATATTAATATATACCCCAAAGCCTTCCATCTCCACTTGAAAGTTCCAAAACTTTGGGTTAATAGTTTGCAATTAACCCAAAGTTTTGGAACTTTCTAGAAGGAATTGCAGGGTAAGAGGTACATATTCATACTATGTACCTCTTACCCTCCAATTCCTTCCTTAACATAAACAAATTTGGAGTTAATTGTTTGCAATTAACTCCGGGTTTGTTGACCTCCAAATGAAAATGAAAGGGTAAGAGGTATATAGTGACCCTATATGCCTCTTACCCTTTCATTCTCATTAATTATGGGAGAAACTTTGGCCGAATGTTAAATTATTCGACCAAAGTTTCTCCCATTTTTTGAAGGGATTGGAGGCTATGAGATACTGATGCAATGTCAGTACCTCATGGCCTCCAATTCCATCCTGAAACTGATCAAATTGGACCTTACATGCATTTGAAATTTGCCATGTAAAGTCCACTTTTTGAGAGAGAGGATTTGACTGCGTCAAATTCTCTTTTTCGTTTACGAGAGTCATGTTACTATTCGTTAGGTTAAATTACTTTTAATGCCCATTCAAGGAAGTACATGTCAGTTACAGGGTTTATAGTTTTACTCGAATTGAGTAAACCTCTTGGAAGCAATTACCACAAGAGCCAAGACTTCTCGTTTACAGACTTTGAAAGCCAGGAAGGAGCCAGGTAACAATAATGGGCTCTCTTATGATATTTTGGGATATTTATCAACAATTTGAGTTTCTACCTATTGTCTTCAATGAGGATTTTTTAGGCCAGAAGTACAATACCTGTACAGTCTAACTACTAGGGCAATGTAGTCAAACTGTGCACGTATTGAACTTCTAAGGCTATTATTTATCTGCTATTGACATCATTCTTTTACATTACCGTCCTCTGGTCCTTAGAGGACCATAGATTCTGAAATTACTTGTGCAGAGCAAAGTTCTTCCGAGATCTCTCTATCCTTCGTAGATCTCGGAAAAACTTTGCCTTAAACTACTGCATTAATGTTTCCTAGTATTCAAAGAGCTATGAATTCTATAGTTGATCTTATAAGGTAGAGTTTTTCCTAACTTTCTCATTCGTTGAAAGGTTTTCAACAAAGCTATACCTTAAAAATCTGTGCTTGTTATATCTGATCATTTGTGTGTTAGGGGAGGTAAATTTATTCCACTAGAGCAAATTTTTTCCGAGGTTTCTCATTCGATGAGAAACCTCGGAACAACTCTTCAATAGTGTAATGAATTTGTGGTATTTGTCCTGCAAACAGCGAGAGAACTTGTCTGTAATTCGTTTATGATGAAGTTATCTGGATGTCTCTCAGATGAGGAAGGAAGTCCAGAAAACTTCACCATAAGTTAATACTTGTGTATTTCTATGACTCTCTTCACGTCAGAGAATGTAAATTTACTCGAATAGGGCAAAGTTCTGCTCAAGTTTCTCATTTGATGAGAAACCTCGGAAGAACTTTGCCCTAAGGTAATGTATATGTGATTGTTGGCCCGCAGAGAAACAAGGAATCTGTTTGTATTTCGTTTATGGTGAAGTTCTCGGATGTTCTCTCAAATTATATGGAAAATCAAGATAACTTCACCATAATTTGTTGTAGTTGTGATTCTCTGGCTCTTTGCCGGCCAGAAAACTAGAAAATAGTTTATAGTGGGAGTATGCTCGATGAATACCTACTCACTAAAAATATACGTTATTTTTTGTTTTCCTATGGGAAAATAGTTTTGATTTTTATATCGTATGCTTTGTTATTGCATGAATTGTCTATTTTCTTAATAAAAACTCATTTTTCCGTGTGATTCTGAATCAATGCATTCCAAAAAAGCGTTTTCCGCCTTTGAAACGTGAAAACACACATTGCATGAAGAATCAGAGAAGATTTTCTAACTCGAAGAATTCCAAAAAAAACCAATTATAGTTTTTTTCGTGAAAAATTTACTTTTTAACTACGAAATTTTTAAAACGCGATTTTTTTGGAGATTTTTAGAAAATTCAAATATGATAGGCATGTGTTATTTTATGTGCTCTATGAGTTTATCAGCTTAATTTGGAGTTATTATCAAATTTCAATAAGTCTAAAAAATTGAAAGATAGAAAATCTTCTCTGATTCTTCATGCAATGTGTGTTTTCACGTTTCAAAGGCGGAAAACGCTTTTTTGGAATGCATTGATTCAGAATCACACGGAAAAATGAGTTTTTATTAAGAAAATAGACAATTCATGCAATAACAAAGCATACGATAGTATAAAAATCAAAACTATTTTCCCATAGGAAAACAAAAAATAACGTATATTTTTAGTGAGTAGGTATTCATCGAGCATACTCCCACTATAAACTATTTTCTAGTTTTCTGGCCGGCAAAGAGCCAGAGAATCACAACTACAACAAATTATGGTGAAGTTATCTTGATTTTCCATATAATTTGAGAGAACATCCGAGAACTTCACCATAAACGAAATACAAACAGATTCCTTGTTTCTCTGCGGGCCAACAATCACATATACATTACCTTAGGGCAAAGTTCTTCCGAGGTTTCTCATCAAATGAGAAACTTGAGCAGAACTTTGCCCTATTCGAGTAAATTTACATTCTCTGACGTGAAGAGAGTCATAGAAATACACAAGTATTAACTTATGGTGAAGTTTTCTGGACTTCCTTCCTCATCTGAGAGACATCCAGATAACTTCATCATAAACGAATTACAGACAAGTTCTCTCGCTGTTTGCAGGACAAATACCACAAATTCATTACACTATTGAAGAGTTGTTCCGAGGTTTCTCATCGAATGAGAAACCTCGGAAAAAATTTGCTCTAGTGGAATAAATTTACCTCCCCTAACACACAAATGATCAGATATAACAAGCACAGATTTTTAAGGTATAGCTTTGTTGAAAACCTTTCAAATAAAGAGAAATTTAAGGAGAAATTTGCCCGTTTGATGTATGGTGAGAAGCATATTTGAGAGTTTGGAGAGGCAAAGTGCAATCACCTATCAATATTGCACTTTGCTTGTAAAAGTTCTTCGCATCTCTTGAGGTGTGAGGAAGTTTCTCGACAGAGGAAACTTTCATATCGAATGTTGCCTCTGTCGAGATGTATGTGACAGGCAAAGTGCAATCACCTATCAATATTGCACTTTGCCTGTCAAAAGTTCTTCGCATCTCTTGAGGTGTGAGGAAGTTTCTCGACAGAGGAAACTTTCATATCGAATGTTGCCTCTGTCGAGATGTATGTGACAGGCAAAGTGCAATCACCTATCAATATTGCACTTTGCCTGTCAAAAGTTCTTCGCATCTCTTGAGGTGTGAGGAAGTTTCTCGACAGAGGAAACTTTCATATCGAATGTTGCCTCTGTCGAGATGTATGTGACAGGCAAAGTGCAATCACCTATCAATATTGCACTTTGCCTGTCAAAAGTTCTTCGCATCTCTTGAGGTGTGAGGAAGTTTCTCGACAGAGGAAACTTTCATATCGAATGTTGCCTCTGTCGAGATGTATGTGACAGGCAAAGTGCAATCACCTATCAATATTGCACTTTGCCTGTCAAAAGTTCTTCGCATCTCTTGAGGTGTGAGGAAGTTTCTCGACAGAGGAAACTTTCATATCGAATGTTGCCTCTGTCGAGATGTATGTGACAGGCAAAGTGCAATCACCTATCAATATTGCACTTTGCCTGTCAAAAGTTCTTCGCATCTCTTGAGGTGTGAGGAAGTTTCTCGACAGAGGAAACTTTCATATCGAATGTTGCCTCTGTCGAGATGTATGTGACAGGCAAAGTGCAATCACCTATCAATATTGCACTTTGCCTGTCAAAAGTTCTTCGCATCTCTTGAGGTGTGAGGAAGTTTCTCGACAGAGGCAACATTCGATATGAAAGTTTCCTCTGTATAGAAATTCTTCTCATCTCAAATTTTTCTGATTAAATTATCCCAATCATGTAATGCATGAAAATTCGGTTCAATTCATTTTTGACACTTTACATATATCATATTGCAAAAAAGTTTTTAAAATATGATGTATGAATAAGAGTATGATTGGTATAGATTTGGGTTGTATAAATGTGATTGAACAATTGTTAATGGAAAGTTCAAAAACTTGGGTGCAATCAGTTCTGATTGCACCCAAGTTTTTGAACTTTGTATAAGGAATTGTTGGCTATGATGTACTGATCATGAATCAGTACATCATAGCCAACAATTCCTTCCCAAACAACCCGAAATTTGTCTGATTCCACACTAATTTTATTAATTTATCTAAACTTTTATCCTCGTCTACAATTTAATCATCAATAATTATCTCTTGTTCTATTTCACTATTATATATTATATATATTTATATGATTTGATTTAAAAAAATAAATAAATAAATTAATAAATCATTTACTCAAATATATCAAAAGTTTTATTTTTATATATAAAGATAACTACTTTTAAAAAAAAATACCCTATATATTTTTGCCATGTAAACTTGTCACTTTTGTCAGAAGTGAAGTGAACCGAATTTTCATGCACAACAAAATTATCCCAATCATATCCCAATAATTTGATAAACATATTACAAATATATAAAACACTAAAATATCTTTATATATCCTTTCTTTTCTGATTATTCTTTATCAATTTTATTCATCTTTTGGCAAAATCTCAAAATTGAGGCGCAACATATATCGGATCATGCACCACTCATGGTACAAACTCAACTACGCATCTTTCGTTTTTTTGCATGTTTTTCGTCTCAAAGCATGGTCAATAGACCGTTTCAAAGATGAAAAACATGCAAAATGTGGATGCCCTCTTATAATGACATATGGAAGATATGGGAGAGAAAACACCATATGGTGTTGCATAAATACTATATATTGAAAAAGATATAAACTAAATTTTATTAAAATCATAATAAATATGTGTTTACTTAATGTGATAGATGTACCTAGTATAATTATTATTGAATGTACTAAGATATATTTAAATAAAGATATTTTTTGTATATTATATAAGATTGGAATTAGTATTTATGAAGAAATTGCAACAACGCGTTGTGATATGTGTGGATATATGATTTTGAGAGAGAATGATTTTGGATTTTTCATATTTTAATATGGATGTGATTTGATCATATTGATAGTGTTGTATTATAGAGTGTAATTGGGATGGAATTCTTTTTTATTTGTAATACATCTGGAGAAAGGCAACATTCGATATGAAAGTTTCCTCTGTCGAGAAACTTCCTCACACCTCAAGAGATGCGAAGAACTTTTGACAGGCAAAGTGCAATATTGATAGGTGATTGCACTTTGCCTGTCACATACATCTCGACAGAGGCAACATTCGATATGAAAGTTTCCTCTGTCGAGAAACTTCCTCACACCTCAAGAGATGCGAAGAACTTTTGACAGGCAAAGTGCAATATTGATAGGTGATTGCACTTTGCCTGTCACATACATCTCGACAGAGGCAACATTCGATATGAAAGTTTCCTCTGTCGAGAAACTTCCTCACACCTCAAGAGATGCGAAGAACTTTTGACAGGCAAAGTGCAATATTGATAGGTGATTGCACTTTGCCTGTCACATACATCTCGACAGAGGCAACATTCGATATGAAAGTTTCCTCTGTCGAGAAACTTCCTCACACCTCAAGAGATGCGAAGAACTTTTGACAGGCAAAGTGCAATATTGATAGGTGATTGCACTTTGCCTGTCACATACATCTCGACAGAGGCAACATTCGATATGAAAGTTTCCTCTGTCGAGACACTTCCTCGAAACTCCAATTTTTCTTTGAACTACAATATCTTAACAATTAGCTCATCAAAACACAACCTATAAACTTTAATTTTTACTTTTGTTTTTTTCAATATATGAACTAAATTTTTTTTTCAAATTACTCCCACACTGGGAAAAGTATTTTAACTCAGATGTTGCCAGCCTCTTCATCATTGCATTAACAAGTGCTTTGACTCAGAGGTTGCCAGCCTCTTCATCATTGCATTAACAAGTGCTTTGACTCAGAGGTTGCCAGCCTCTTCATCATTGCATTAACAAGTGCTTTGACTCAGAGGTTGCCAGCCTCTTCATCATTGCATTAACAAGTGCTTTGACTCAGAGGTTGCCAGCCTCTTCATCATTGCATTAACAAGTGCTTTGACTCAGAGGTTGCCAGCCTCTTCATCATTGTAAAAATGTATTACCGCTTTTTTTTTTAATTCAATCGTAACATCTCAATTATCCCGCCAAAAATTATTGGGTCTAAATTGGTTTTTATTATTATTATTTTCAGAAACAAACTAACTTGTTTTTTACGAATTTATCATTCATAAAGTCTTTATGATATATTTTCAACTTATAATGAATATGAAATTATAATTGTTATTTTGAAAAAAAATTATTCATGATCAATTCATGATTTAACCAGTTCCTTCAAATTAGGAGAGCATATTCAAATATAATCGCTCATTAAAATCAATTTTTATGTTTTTTTTTAAATCGAAATTATCTCATCATAAACCACGCAAACTGACTATTTGTTCTTATCACCATGTTACCAATATCAGAATTGTCTTTACAGCCAAAATTTCGCTCGATAAAAGTCCATCCAATAGTGAGATAATTGAGCAACTAACATTTTTCCATATCACAAAAACCTCCGCCGTTAATTTGCTTTGAAATATTCATAACGTTAGTTAGTTTGCTTTAAAAAACTAATGATAGTGTGTATTTTGAGCCCTTTTATGCATGAAATTCGTATATTTTCGGCTATTTCTTAAGCATATTACAAAATTAGTTTTTCAAAATAGTTCGTAGGATCCGATACCTATACTACTTCGGACACATTTCCATCAACTTAACAAACATATATCGAATAATATTTTTGACAAATCTACAAAATGTTAGATCAAATAGAAAATTATTTTCACAAATCAGCATATATTAAGATGTATTCACTATATAATCTATTCTTCATAGATACTATTAATCATTACATAACAAAAAATATGAATCAGAAATCAAATCATTTCTGAAATTTATCTCTGTAAGTAATATCAGGAGTTGTTTATATGATATGTACCTAAGCAGAACAGCAGAGAACGACGTTGTCCTGCCAAAAAAGAAGAATAAAAAGAAAAAAAGAACTTGAAATTAAGGATAGAAGGATAGTATGTTTATTATTAATATTAGTATTAATATATATATAGTATGTGTACATAGTTATATAACGATTAAGCAGATGCTGTCTTTGCTGCCTTGTTAGATCTGTAGTTGATGATCTCGGACGTGTCAACTTTTCTTTCGCTGATGAGCTGGATCGTTGTCAAGAGTGGGAACTTGTCTGTTGCATTGCGTTCTTCTAAGATCTTGTAGACCTCTGCAGCGGCAAGTGTACCTTGAAGTTTCTGACCATTAAGAAGTTCTGATTCGCACTCTTTGAATGACTTGCCTGACTTGACAAAGTACTCGGCGCACTTCCTGTTACGGCCACCGTATGATGAGGCAACAATGTCGCCGAAACCACATGACTCAATCATTGTGAGGATGTCGACGCCTCTGTCTGGGAACATCATCTTGGCGAACTCGTAGATCTCGACGAAGCCTTCACGGAGGATTGCTGCCTTTGTTGACTGACCCATGTTAAGGCCATCAACAATGCCGCCGCCGATGGCAATGATGTTCTTCATTGTGCCACTCAACTGCTGTGTAACAATGTCGTTGGTGCATGAGATCTTGAACTTTGGTGAGTCGAAGAGCTGCTTCCATGTATCGCGCTCTGGGATGTCTGGGAATGCTAATGTTGACTCGCAGAAGTCACCGCGAGCAATCTCGTTAGCAATGTTGGCACCCATGAGAGAACCGCACTTGATGCCGAGGATTTCTTCGACTGTGTCTGTGAGGAGCTGGATCTTGCCATCCTTGAAGTTGATTCCCTTTGTGAGGAGGCAACCTGTAGCAGTCTTCTTGACGTGGCCTTTCATCTTCTCGAGTGTTGCTGGGAGGAACTGGTGTGGAACGACGAAGATGAAGAAATCTGCGTCACAACATTCGACGACGTCGCCAATTGCTTCGACGTTTTCGCCGAGGTTGTATCCTGGGAGATACTTGATATTCTCGTGTGTAGTGTTGATAGTGTGGATAAGAGATTCGCCATTGACGACTTCTTCGAGAACCCACATCTTAATGTGTTGATCCATTGATGGAACATTCTTGATGTTAGCTGCACAGTGGCGTGCAATGCAGCTGCCGAAGTTTCCGGAACCGATGATGCTTAACTTGTATGACATTATCTAAAAATGATTGTTTTTTTCCAAAATTTTGCATCACTATCAATTTCTGTGTGCGTTCAAAATATTCTGAAGATATGGACCAAATTGCTTTCAAAACTTGCATAACTTATCAAAAAATTTCTTAAAACCAATCAGATTATGGCTCTACATCATGAGTAATTATGCATTTTTCTTAGAAAAACGCATGAATGAAAACAATCATAATCGTTTTCATTTGTAAAGAACCGCCAATCATCAATGATGGTTAAATTTGCATATGTTTATGCTGAGCATATTCATTTTTCAACGTGACATTCGAATAGACATAAATTTCTAAAATCAAAATTCAGATGTTTACAAAATAAAAATTAAAATTCAATGAGCTCATTGAACAAAAATTTTGTATTGTAAACTTTAATAATTCACAGTAAATGAATTGATGTAGAATAACTCAATGTTTAATTATTAAGCTGTTCACAAAAAAATTAATTGTAAACTAAAGAAACAAAATGAAAATGTAATTGTTGTATAATGATATATTTTTTTTAATATTTTTTTATTGATTGAAAATTTTTGTTCAATGAGCTCATTGAATTTTAATTTTTATTTTGTAAACATCTGAATTTTGATTTTAGAAATTTATGTCTATTCGAATGTCACGTTGAAAAATGAATATGCTCAGCATAAACATATGCAAATTTAACCATCATTGATGATTGGCGGTTCTTTACAAATGAAAACGATTATGATTGTTTTCATTCATGCGTTTTTCTAAGAAAAATGCATAATTACTCATGATGTAGAGCCATAATCTGATTGGTTTTAAGAAATTTTTTGATAAGTTATGCAAGTTTTGAAAGCAATTTGGTCCATATCTTCAGAATATTTTGAACGCACACAGAAATTGATAGTGATGCAAAATTTTGGAAAAAAACAATCATTTTTAGATAATGTCATACAAGTTAAGCATCATCGGTTCCGGAAACTTCGGCAGCTGCATTGCACGCCACTGTGCAGCTAACATCAAGAATGTTCCATCAATGGATCAACACATTAAGATGTGGGTTCTCGAAGAAGTCGTCAATGGCGAATCTCTTATCCACACTATCAACACTACACACGAGAATATCAAGTATCTCCCAGGATACAACCTCGGCGAAAACGTCGAAGCAATTGGCGACGTCGTCGAATGTTGTGACGCAGATTTCTTCATCTTCGTCGTTCCACACCAGTTCCTCCCAGCAACACTCGAGAAGATGAAAGGCCACGTCAAGAAGACTGCTACAGGTTGCCTCCTCACAAAGGGAATCAACTTCAAGGATGGCAAGATCCAGCTCCTCACAGACACAGTCGAAGAAATCCTCGGCATCAAGTGCGGTTCTCTCATGGGTGCCAACATTGCTAACGAGATTGCTCGCGGTGACTTCTGCGAGTCAACATTAGCATTCCCAGACATCCCAGAGCGCGATACATGGAAGCAGCTCTTCGACTCACCAAAGTTCAAGATCTCATGCACCAACGACATTGTTACACAGCAGTTGAGTGGCACAATGAAGAACATCATTGCCATCGGCGGCGGCATTGTTGATGGCCTTAACATGGGTCAGTCAACAAAGGCAGCAATCCTCCGTGAAGGCTTCGTCGAGATCTACGAGTTCGCCAAGATGATGTTCCCAGACAGAGGCGTCGACATCCTCACAATGATTGAGTCATGTGGTTTCGGCGACATTGTTGCCTCATCATACGGTGGCCGTAACAGGAAGTGCGCCGAGTACTTTGTCAAGTCAGGCAAGTCATTCAAAGAGTGCGAATCAGAACTTCTTAATGGTCAGAAACTTCAAGGTACACTTGCCGCTGCAGAGGTCTACAAGATCTTAGAAGAACGCAATGCAACAGACAAGTTCCCACTCTTGACAACGATCCAGCTCATCAGCGAAAGAAAAGTTGACACGTCCGAGATCATCAACTACAGATCTAACAAGGCAGCAAAGACAGCATCTGCCTAATCGTTATATAACTATGTACACATACTATATATATATTAATACTAATATTAATAATAAACATACTATCCTTCTATCCTTAATTTCAAGTTCTTTTTTTCTTTTTATTCTTCTTTTTTGGCAGGACAACGTCGTTCTCTGCTGTTCTGCTTAGGTACATATCATATAAACTATTCCTGATATTACTTACAGAGATAAATTTCAGAAATGATTTGATTTCTGATTCATACTTTGTGAGATAATATGTTTTTTTATAAAAATAGATAATATATCGAATATGCCGCCATATTTGCTGTTTTGTGAAAATAATTTTCTAATTGATCTAATATTTTGTAGATTTGTCAAAAATAGTATTCGATATATGTTTGTTAAGTTGATGGAAATGTGTCCGATAAAAGTTCATTTTTTTAATGCCTTTTAACTGAGATTCACTATAGATAACATCAATATTCCAAGATAAGTTTCGTCGTGTTTACGACTACCCATGTCCAGAAGACACACATACATGTCATCCTACAAAGGTTGACTTACCAGCAGGAAGTTACCTTTTCGAAGTCTGGGGTGCTAGTGGTGGCAATGTCACGAGTGCTACAGGCGGCCTTGGTTCATACACATCAGGTGTTATCAGACTCTTCCACACTCAAACATTCTATCTCTATATTGGTTCACATGGTTCACAAGCAGACTCACTGAATCCATATAACGGCGGCGGTTCCGGTGTCAACACTACAGACTCATCGAGCGGCGGCGGCTGTAGTGATATCCGACTTAAGAACGGCACAGATTTTGAATCACTGAAATCCAGAATCATCGTTAGTTCTGGTAGTGCTGGTGCTATTAGTTTTTATGAAGTTTATTCAAATGGTGCTAGTGGTGGTATCTTATCAGGATTCAACGGAAAGAGAATATTTACATCAAGTGAGAATTCAGTCACCATCTCTGAAGGTGGCCAACTTGATAGAGGTGGTAGTGCTTCCAATGGAACACATGTAACTGGAGATAAATCGAAAGGATTTCCAGGAGAATTTGGGAAAGGTGGTGATGTTAGGAAAGGAGGAGTTTATGGTTCAGGTGGTGGATGTGGGTATTTCGGTGGAGGCGCTGGAAATGATGGAACAGATACTGTTACATCTGGTGCCGGTGGATCGTCATATGTATCAGGATATAATGGATTTATGACGATCGATGAAACATCGAAATCAAGTTCTGAATATAGGATGTTACAAACATCTTTCCATCCAAGTGGACTTTATTTCACAGATGTTAAAGTTAAAGACTATCTTAGTGAATTCTCTTCTTCATATGGCTACAAAGAAACAGGCCACACCGGCCATGGTACTATCGCTATTACTCTCCTATACACTGTTCAACTCTCATGTAATTTTTTCTATTCTTTTCAACATTTCTCATACTTTTCCATTTTTATAATGTTTCTTAAATAAAAGCTGTTTCTTATTTATTGCTTTTAATTATTTTTGATATGTTGAAATGGAACACTCAACGTGTAACTCTTTTTATAATCCAATTATATTTCAAATATTATATTCATTGAAATAAAATACATGGATTTATCTTGATTCTATATTGTATCATTGTATGATTGAGCATAAAATGATCTATAATGATAATTTTAATAAATTAATATGGGAAATAATATTTTTTTAATGTTATTATAGATAATTTTAAACACCATTCTTTTTTGTTATCGTATACTTGAATTCTATAATACCATTATAATATAGATATGTTAAAATGCTGAAAAATGAATCGAGGAATTTCTTACAGTTTGTTGCTCATTTGATTTTTTGCCATCATAATGTCTTAATACAATTGGAATAAACATTTATAGCTGCAGAATATCATTTGTGTAAGACGCGATCATTATGAAAAATCTCTTTCAAAAATTGTGGGCCATAAAATAATTCAAAGCGGATCCTATTTATTCCGGAATCAATTATTCCTTCATGGAAATCAGTTCCTTTCCAACAAAATAAGTTACCCAGAAAATTGAAAAGAGATCCGATGGAATTATATTTTACACAATTATTTTCCATGTTTTTTGTATTCTTTTTTAGTTGTAGAGCCGAGAATTGCAATGAAAGTTCATTAGATCCAGGTTACGTATGTTGCGAAGATAATCCATGTAAAGGTCGTTGTGTTCAAATTGACATATATGAAAATCGCAGTAAAAAAGAATGTATTACAGAAATACAATATCATGTTTGTTATACAGGATACATGTATCCAGCAATTATGCTAGGATTTTGCATTCCTACAATTTTATTTTGGGTTATATCATGTATGACCAAGACAAATGTTCCATTATGCACATGGATTACTAATATCATTCTAAATATTTGTTTAGCTGCAATTGTTTTATCAATTCCTTGTTTGGTCATTATCACAGGCGGTGTGCCACTTGGATTTATTATTGGTGGATTTTCTCTGTTTCTAGGTGTATATTCATTTATACGTGTTGCTCCATGTTCGGGTGGTCCAGAATGCGGAAATGACGAAAGTTTTAGTGATTTAGTTAAAGAAAACCAAATGGTAAATCATACGCATACAGAAGCAATGGCGCAATCATGTCCATGCTACTCTTCGTTCTGTGTATCAAAACCTTACGATCCATTTGAAATAAATGATGAATATTGTTGTGGTATGACGGAAGATACTGCTCTAAATACATGTGATTGTGTTAGATTCCTTAGAGAATCTCGTTCACCTCATGTCAATAGATTCGAACTTCAAATGATCATTGATGAAAATGCAAATCTTCCACCAACTCCCAAATCTGCCGGAATTGCATTTTATAAGACAAAAGCGATCTATAAAGTAGTTCAAAAGGAGGTTGAACCTATACAATATGGTTCATGGCAAGAAAATGGAGTTATTGAAAAAATTACAAAGAAAAAAGTTATTTACAGATGCAATCCTCATTATATATATCATGAAAACATGAAAGAAGAGATACAACGTGCCAATTCTGCTGCTCTTGAAAAGGTTCAAAATATTTTATCAAATCAAACTTCATATGATCAATTCGAGTTCAATGGAATGACAAAAAAGAGCTATTTATTATCTTATGGTGCAATGTACTTGTACTTTCAATGTATGTTCTACATCTTGTTATAATTTTTTTTTAAGCTTGATTGAAAATTCATTAGTTATAGAGAATATATTATGGTATATTGAAGGTTGTATGCTATAAACGCATGTTTATTCCTGATATCTCAAATATAAAAAATTTCTGATCGAAATTACATTATATATGAGTTGTGCAGTCCTCAAATTTCTATATTGTTAGCTACTGGTAGCCCGTTTGCTAGAATAAAATACATGTTTAAGAAGAAATTTTATTATTAATCCAATGTAATGCTTAATTAAGATAACATCTGAGAAAATTTGAGGCTTACGTTATTAAAATAGAGATGATATATATATAAAGTCTTATTTCGTGTTTTGTTCCTCAAATTAAAAATAAGAGCATAGAGTAGTAGTAATCACAACTATCCTTTGTTTCTCATATTGAAGATAAGAACATGGATAGAGAAGAAATCCCAATTTGAATTTTATTACTCATATGAAAAATGCAAGCATAGAGTATAAGTAATCGCAACTATAGTTTTGTTTCTAACATTGAAGATAAGAGTGTTGTTGGAGAAGAAATCTCAATTGGAATTTTGTTACTCATTTTTAAAATAAGAACACCGAATGGAAGTAACTGCACTTCGCTATGAAGTTGTTTATGTATACAATAGCATTTTAAGCTTTCTTGAACTCACATTCTTTCAAATTCAACTGAAATTCCAGAAAATATCAAAATTTTATGATTAAAAATGTTTCATCTTTATGATTTACCTATATCTGGCTAAACTTAAGTAATTAAAGAAAAAATAAAGATAAATTAAAAAAAAATTAAAAAGTTTTTTATTTTAAAATTGAGAAGGGAAAAGTCTTGATCGAGTAGTTTGTGTCTTCTTCGGTTCCTGTTTAATTTCGGTGCTCGTTGGCTTTGAAGAGTCAAATGAAGCTATTTCTTGCTCTAAAGAAGCAGATTTGATTCTGATTGACTCGATGTACGCGTTTATTTGGGACATCTTTGCATCATGTGACTCTTTCATCTCTTGGAATTTTTGAATAATTTTATCCAAATTTTCATCTGAAGATTTTTGCTCTTCTTGGATTTCATTGAGATGAGTATCGAGATCAGTAACTTTTTGGTTCATTTCTTGATTAGTTTTGGTCCTTTCTTCATTGATTTTTTGTAATTTTGAAATTTCTTTTTCTAATTTATCAGTAGACTCTTTGACTTCGGTGATTTCGTTCTGGAATCCTTCTTGCAATGCAATTCTCTCGTTCTGGAGTGCTACAATTTCGTTTAAACGGTTTTGGAGATTTGGAATTTCCGAAATTGTCTGTTGTAGCTTCTGGCTTATGGATTTGGCGCTGGTTTCATCAGTAGTAAGGCTGAGTTTGGCTGATCTGAGCTGGGAACGCCTTTGATTCAGTTGATTTTCAAGATCTTGTTTTTCATTTTCTTGTTTTTGCAGAGAATTGACGAGATCTTTGATCTTTGAGTTTATATCTGTCAGTTCTTCTTTGGCTTTGGTAGTATTGGCGTTGTTCTTAACGATGTCCTCAGAAATATTATTTTTTGATAAAATTGATTCGGAAATCGAGCGAGAAACCTCGCCAATGATATTATTTGTTACAAATATATCATTGTAGTTGCGATTGATCGTATCCTGGAGGTTGTCTACGCTTGATTTCAAATCTTTAAACTTTGCTTCTTGTTCTTCGACTTCTGCTTGAAGTTCGACCTCTTTTTTGTGATAGGTATTAGTATGTTCGAGTAGTTTAGAGGCGTACTCTGATAATTTTCGGATTTTTCTTGATTTGATTTCAGATTTTTTCTGAAAATCTGAGTTTCGCTCTTCGATATTGGCTGTATTCTTAGTAAATATGGCTGAAGAGAGCTTGATTGTTTCCATTTTAATGGAAAGTATATCAGATAAAGGTTCAAAAACTTTGATAAGCTCTGATAATCGATTTAACGTATCGATTGCATCATACTGTGATGCGTTATCAGCATTTTCAGCTTGGCTACTCGGTTGTTGAGCCTGGGAGCTGTTTTCTTCCATCCGACCTATTCATTCATCGCATCACTAAAACGTGACTAATAATTTACATCTTCTTTATTAAATTATAATAACATGTACTTCTTATGATTACAAATACAAATATCAGAAAAGGGGAAACTCATTTTTTAGACCAAAAAAAGTGGCATCTGAGTATATTGTTTTTGCTTTATCTGATCATCTAAAAGGAATCGATCCACGTTATTGGTATGAAACAATGATTTACTAGCGATTAAAGGATGTTCATATTGCAAAAATCCAATATTGTGATGTTCAACTCATAAAATATAACATATTATTATCAGAGTTATTTGATATAATTTCAAGAGCAGTCATTGATCAATGTGTTATTAGAAGGATATGTATATATCAAATTATTACTGGAACTCGGTACTATTATGTTTAGAAAGAGGGAAAACGTTGCACTATCACCGGACCAAATAAAATTTGACGTTGAATGACAGATTGCTCTCAATTATTTGAATTAATTGAATTTTTAATCAAAATTTGTAATCAATGAATAAAAGCATAAGAATACGTATTTAACTAGTGATTTATTTTTTCACATTATTTGTATCTGCTTTCATGTATAAGAATCCAAAGATGGTCAAACATTTCTAAATTTAATTCAAACGTTAAAATAATTTTATATTTATACCCATATTATTTAATGTTTCAGCTGATGTAGAGGTACGGATGTTGTTCTATTTATAAGAGAAATATTTTTTTCATGATTATATATAAGAATTTTTCATATGAAAAAGATTTTTAAAATAAAAGTGTTATGAAAAATCTTAGAATAATCGAAATATAATATGCAAAATCTGATATCAAGAAATAGAAAAATATTTTTTGGAAAATTCGTCTAGTCTGGCATATATCATGTGAATTTGAAGAGTGTAGCAGTACCGACAGTGTAACTAAATACATTAATTTTTAGAAACAATGTAAAATGCAAGTAAAAAAATTGATAACGCGCAACGTTGTTTTTCAATTTACAATCTCAGAAAAACAATCGATAACCAAAAAATAGTCTTAGTCAATAGTAGATTAAGTTCAATAATATTTAAAATTATGGAAATTTGACAAACATAAAACCACTATTTTCAATGTTTTTTGCTTTAGTTCTCAGTGCATTTTCAGCATATTGCAATGAAAGTTCATTGCAAGAAGGATATGTATGCTGTGAGGATAGTCCTTGCGAGGGTCACTGCATAGAATATAACGGAACCAATAATAAAATCGTCGGAAAATGCGTAGGCGACACACCTTATCAATTGTGTTATAAAGGAAAGATTTTCCCAGTTACTATGATCATGTTTTGCGTCCCTACAATTGTATTTTGGATTTTTGCTTGCATTACAGACACAAATGTTCCTTTATGCACATGGATATCCAACATTGGCATAAACATATGCATTGCTGCTATTGTTCAATCAAGTATATGCTTAGTTATGGTTCCAGTAGCTGCAGCTGCAATTGCTTTTCTATCTTTAGGATCATCACTATTCATAGCATTTTATATCCTTGTAAGAGTATCTCCTTGTGCAGGTGGTCCAGAATGCTGTACTAATTCCATGTCTAACCTGACAAAAGAAAGTCATGCAATGAATCGTGCAAGAAGCAATAATAACTGTTGCGAGTGCTGTTCATGTTGCTCATACTGCAAATCTGGGACTTATGATCCAATTCAGGCAGAAGAAGAAGTTTGTTGTGGTCTCACAGAAGAAAAGATAGAAAACACGTATGACTGTGTCAGATTCCTTAGAGATGTTCGTGCACCTCGTGTATCCAGAGAAGAGCTCCAATCTATTATGGAAGAAAACGCTTCTATCCCAGCAACTCCAAAAGCGATAGGTATCGCCTTCCACAAGAAGGATGATGGATACAGCATTGATAAAAGAGAATTTGAACCAATAAACTATTCGACATGGCAAGAAAACGGAAATCTTGATCAAATTCAAAACCAAAAAGTAATTTACTGCTGTTATCCACGTTACGTTTATAATGAAAACATGAGATTAGAGATAGAGCGTGCCTTGACTGCTGCTGCAAACAAAGTTAAAGAAGCTTCTCAGTATTATAGTTCTTATGACGTGTTTGAAGTTAGTGGTATGACCAGACGTGCATATTATGGTGATTCGGCTACTTTCAATACATTTCCTAAGACACTATACCGAATTTTATACGAAATTCTTTTATTGATCGGATATAATGGAATTTCTGACTTTTTCTGGAATAGAAACACTCAAAGAATTATCTTTGAATCCGTAAAGGAGGTCTCAATGGATGGATCTCTTCGTGCTAGATTTGGAGAACGAGATCAAACTTGCACTGAAAATATTAATGAAGAAGCAGCTAAAGGAGATACACTTATTGATACTTTAGTGTAAGATATTCTTACTATACCATCATTCAGGACTTTTTGAAAAATTACTATAACAACAAAACAAAAGAGGAACATATTGAAGTTTTGAACTTGGAGATGATGAAATTGTGAGAACTACAGTTATTTTCAGAAGGAAGAAATCAGCTTGAAATAAAAATCGAATTATTCTGGATTTTTGATTAAAAATATAAAGCTTTTTTATAATGTAATTTGGTAAAGTTGAAAATAGAGAATTTTATTGATTTTCTTAATTAGAAATGTAAACTTAAGAAAATAAAAATAATTATTTGATAACTAAATAATATATATTATTTATGAAAAATTTTTGTTGATTCAAAATTAAAATTGAATGAGCTCATTGAATTTTAATTTTTATTTTGTAAACATCTGAATTTTGATTTTAGAAGTTTATGTCTATTCGAATGTCACGTTGAAAAATGAATATGCTCAGCATAAACATATGCAAATTTAACCATCATTGATGATTGGCGGTTCTTTACAAATGAAAACGATTATGATTGTTTTCATTCATGCGTTTTTCTAAGAAAAATGCATAATTACTCATGATGTAGAGCCATAATCTGATTGGTTTTAAGAAATTTTTTGATAAGTTATGCAAGTTTTGAAAGCAATTTGGTCCATATCTTCAGAATATTTTGAACGCACACAGAAATTGATAGTGATGCAAAATTTTGGAAAAAAACAATCATTTTTAGATAATGTCATACAAGTTAAGCTTCATCGGTTCCGGAAACTTCGGCAGCTGCATTGCACGCCACTGTGCAGCTAACATCAAGAATGTTCCATCAATGGATCAACACATTAAGATGTGGGTTCTCGAAGAAGTCGTCAATGGCGAATCTCTTATCCACACTATCAACACTACACACGAGAATATCAAGTATCTCCCAGGATACAACCTCGGCGAAAACGTCGAAGCAATTGGCGACGTCGTCGAATGTTGTGACGCAGATTTCTTCATCTTCGTCGTTCCACACCAGTTCCTCCCAGCAACACTCGAGAAGATGAAAGGCCACGTCAAGAAGACTGCTACAGGTTGCCTCCTCACAAAGGGAATCAACTTCAAGGATGGCAAGATCCAGCTCCTCACAGACACAGTCGAAGAAATCCTCGGCATCAAGTGCGGTTCTCTCATGGGTGCCAACATTGCAAACGAGATTGCTCGCGGTGACTTCTGCGAGTCAACATTAGCATTCCCAGACATCCCAGAGCGCGATACATGGAAGCAGCTCTTCGACTCACCAAAGTTCAAGATCTCATGCACCAACGACATTGTTACACAGCAGTTGAGTGGCACAATGAAGAACATCATTGCCATCGGCGGCGGCATTGTTGATGGCCTTAACATGGGTCAGTCAACAAAGGCAGCAATCCTCCGTGAAGGCTTCGTCGAGATCTACGAGTTCGCCAAGATGATGTTCCCAGACAGAGGCGTCGACATCCTCACAATGATTGAGTCATGTGGTTTCGGCGACATTGTTGCCTCATCATACGGTGGCCGTAACAGGAAGTGCGCCGAGTACTTTGTCAAGTCAGGCAAGTCATTCAAAGAGTGCGAATCAGAACTTCTTAATGGTCAGAAACTTCAAGGTACACTTGCCGCTGCAGAGGTCTACAAGATCTTAGAAGAACGCAATGCAACAGACAAGTTCCCACTCTTGACAACGATCCAGCTCATCAGCGAAAGAAAAGTTGACACGTCCGAGATCATCAACTACAGATCTAACAAGGCAGCAAAGACAGCATCTGCTTAATCGTTATATAACTATGTACACATACTATATATATTAATACTAATACTAATATTAATAATAAACATACTATCCTTCTATCCTTAATTTCAAGTTCTTTTTTTCTTTTTATTCTTCTTTTTTGGCAGGACAACGTCGTTCTCTGCTGTTCTGCTTAGGTACATATCATATAAACTATTCCTGATATTACTTACAGAGATAAATTTCAGAAATGATTTGATTTCTGATTCATACTTTGTGAGATAATATGTTTTTTTATAAAAATAGATAATATATCGAATATGCCGCCATATTTGCTGTTTTGTGAAAATAATTTTCTAATTGATCTAATATTTTGTAGATTTGTCAAAAATAGTATTCGATATATGTTTGTTAAGTTGATGGAAATGTGTCCGATAAAAGTTCATTTTTTTAATGCCTTTTAACTGAGATTCACTATAGATAACATCAATATTCCAAGATAAGTTTCGTCGTGTTTACGACTACCCATGTCCAGAAGACACACATACATGTCATCCTACAAAGGTTGACTTACCAGCAGGAAGTTACCTTTTCGAAGTCTGGGGTGCTAGTGGTGGCAATGTCACGAGTGCTACAGGCGGCCTTGGTTCATACACATCAGGTGTTATCAGACTCTTCCACACTCAAACATTCTATCTCTATATTGGTTCACATGGTTCACAAGCAGACTCACTGAATCCATATAACGGCGGCGGTTCCGGTGTCAACACTACAGACTCATCGAGCGGCGGCGGCTGTAGTGATATCCGACTTAAGAACGGCACAGATTTTGAATCACTGAAATCCAGAATCATTGTTAGTTCTGGTGGTGCTGGTGCTTCTTCAATTACTTCATATAGTTGTCCTGGTGGGAATGGTGGTATTTTTTCAGGACAGAACGGAAGCAAAGCTTCAATAAGATATGAATATTCAATTACTATCTCTGAGGGTGGCCAGCGAGATAGAGGTGGGAAAGCTTCAAATGGAACTCATTCAAATGGAGATAAAACAACAGGATTTCCAGGAGAATTTGGGAAAGGTGGTAATGTTCGGAAAGTAGGAATTTATGGTTCAGGTGGTGGGTGTGGGTATTTTGGAGGCGGTGCAGGAGATGATGGATGGGATACTATCACTTCTGGTGCCGGTGGATCGTCATATGTGTCAGGATATAATGGATTTATGACGATCGATGAAACATCGAAATCAAGTTCTGAATATAGGATGTTGCAAACATCTTTCCATCCAAGTGGACTTTATTTCACAGATGTTAAAGTTAAAGACTATCTTAGTGAATTCTCTTCTCCATATGGCTACAAAGAAACAGGCCACACCGGTCATGGTGCTATTGCTATCACTCTCCTCTACACTGTTCAATTCTCATGTAACTTTTTCTATTCTTTTCAACATTTCTCATACTTTTCAATTGTTATTTTGTTTCAAAAATAAAATATGCATACATTTAGTTATAATTATATCTTGCTACTAAAAGCTAATGTGTGTATTCTGAGTTTTATGAGTATGATTTGAAAAGAATTGTCATCATGATTTCGTTATCTATAAAAAGTCTATTTTCTTCCTAAAACGATTCCACTTGGTTTATGTAAGCTTAGATTGAACATTTAAAGTTATTTTTTACTCATAATTATAGAAGATGAAAAAAATTTAATCCCAGTAGTCAACAATAGCATAATGATCAATATCTGCGAATCTTTTGATCTTGAATGTATCAGATTCCTTTGGAGGAACGTAAGCTACTTTTGTATGTCCAACAGATGCACGAGTTGGACGAGAAGCTCTAGTCAACGTAGCACGTCTTGAAGTTGAACTAGATCGTGTTCTCATCGAAGCCTCCATTTGACGCTTAGCAAGTGCCCTTTCTTTTGCATCACGTCCAAATTTCCATGTAAGGCAATCTTTCATCTCGGATGTAACAGGTGTTGGCATACCATGGGTCATGTTAACAACACGTGTGTGGAAGTCTGATTTTGATTCCATTGCGCCGTCAGCATTTCTGGTTTCTTCATAATTGGGTGATTCTGCTGGTACTCTCTAAATTCTTTGGCTGTGCGGCATC
The DNA here is from genome assembly GCF_026262505.1 of Trichomonas vaginalis G3. Lineage (NCBI taxonomy): Eukaryota > Parabasalia > Trichomonadida > Trichomonadidae > Trichomonas > Trichomonas vaginalis. The sequence goes on from NC_067205.1 coordinate 23,175,555, forward strand.
CATGTCTGATAGCAGCACGATTGGTAGCTATATAGTCATTGCTGGGTTTAAATTCAGTTGTTCTACGTGTTGAAGGTAATTGCTCTGGTGGGTTATCAACCTTTTCCCAGTTCTGGAACATCTCTTTAACACCATCACCAACTTTAGTCCTGCATCCGTACCTGAAATCCTCCGGAGGAAGGTCATGAGTAGATGGTGGTGCATGTCCTACCTTATTACGGCTGAGAAGTGGGTTTTTCAGCATGGAGGGTCTCATATCACGGAAAGCGCGGGGCTTCATTTTTTGAATATCCTCAAAAAAACGTTTTTTTACAATTTTTATCCGTTACATAGCCATTTTAATTCCGAACTTCTACCAGCAAGCATATTACCCCAATGGGTTATTAAAGAACGCAGTTATTCATGAAAATTTCAAACAGCTTCAAATTGAGGAAAAAGAACTTTAAGATAATGGAAGATCTCCCTTAAAATATGAATTTTTATTGCACAAGCTATCTTTTATTACTTGATAGATTTGTCTAATTTATTTTTGTGAATATTATTTATTACGAAATCACTCTCAATTACTTTCAAAATTGAGATTCAAACGGCAAATATAATAATTATGGTTGAACTGGTTTTGATTCTTCCTTTCTTGATTTCGGGTAGGTGACTGTTAAGTTTGCATAATGTATCTTTATATTTTAGCACTTCTACCCTTGAATCTTCATTTTATCTTAGGATATTTAAAGACTCAAAGCTTTGAAAAAATAAATAGTACAGCTATGTCATATTCCAAAAAACAAATATTGTTTAAGTGTAAATAGATAGATATATTTACAATAATATAAGAAAAAATAAATTAAATTAATAACGAATTCACAAAGGCGTGTGTTTCTAATATTTTATCTCGTCTTCATCATGCAAATTTATTTTTGAGTTATTATATTCAGAAAAATATTCCAAAATCTTCATTTTCTTGTATAATTCATCTAAAACATCTCTGCTTGCATATGCATTTGATACAAGATGAACAAATTGGTTGTGGAAATAATCTATTGTAAGATTTGGATTCTCTTGCATTTTATATATTATATTCTGCAGGAAATTATCAGTAATGTATTCTATGTCTTTTGTGTCGACATATTGTTCAATCTCACTTTTAATTTTGTCGGATACATTAACATTTGTAAATCCAGTAGACATTTTGCTAAAATTGCACTCTGAATTTATTTTGTCAAGAATTGTATTCCAATTAAGTGTTTTAAATAAATGAGTTTGCTTGCCATCTTTAAATAAAGCTAAATTAGCATAATTATTGAATTTATCGCACGAAGAATAGTAATTAATACAATTGATTTCACCGAATTTAATATCAGTGTTCTCATAAACATTTGTTAGCATTCGAATGATCTTATTCAAAACGTTGATGTAGGAAAATCCGTTCTTAAAAAGTACTAGTGCATACTTATTGTTTTGAATGAAATTGTCAATTGTATATAGTGTTAATACTTTTAGTTGATTTGAAGAGAAAGTACTGGATTTTCCTGTTGCCATTTCAATAAAATTTATGAATTCGTTCACGGTTCGCTTACCTATAAACTCGATAGGTTCAGAAATATTATATTTCTTTAAAATGAATGATGGCGTTGAATAAGCATGAAAAAAATTGCATACTGATGGATTGAAATCGCAATTTACGCTTATAAATGGTACATCGTTGAAGTATCTTGCTGCTTGGTTGAACTTAGGATTTGATTTTTGAGATGATTTGCAATTCGAGGAATATAAATTGAGGAAAATATTATCATGAGTTGAGATATAAAAATACCATGAAGATGGGAGATCGGCCGCATATTCTTTTGATAAGAAAAGGAAAGAAAAAAATAGCAAGTTCATAAAAAGTGACCAAATTTTTTGAGATTGCATTAATCATTTTTGGAAAAATTAGTGTGCTGATATGTGACTGCTTTAAAAATCAATTGATTGTATGTCAAAAAAAGTGACGTTTATTTTTGCTTTTACGTTCATCTGATAGTAAAAACAGAACAAATCCCTAGGAATCATATGAACTAGTAGAAAACCAGCAATTTTATATAGATGGCATAACAGAATTTAGATTGTTTCAATAATCTTCACCATATTCCGCAATTTAAAACCAAGCATGCATTGTTTCCCGTATCTATCACTTGAATGAATAATATCGCTTAGAAATAATGATGTTAATAACGTTAAATTGAAAAAATAAAATTAAAAAAAAAATTACGCACCTAATCCGCATGACTTTTGGATAAGAAATGAACCAACGTCCGAAAGAATTTGATAAATATAAACCGTAAAAATCCTTAAGATTATGAAGGAATATCCCCGAAATTAGCTCGTATAGCAACAATAACAGTCAATAGAATTAACTTCAATTGTTGTAATGTAATTTATACCAAGAATCACTCCCTTAATACCGATTTATGCGCATCATGAGCACTTCCTATTTTATAAATAATCAAAAGGCAATATCGTGAAGAATATCTTAATACCATCTAATACCCTTTAATTTACTAAAATAAATGACTATTTTTACATATTTTTTAAATACAAGCATTTATTCAAGATAGAATGTATATTAATATTAATAGCATAAGCTATCAAAATAAATTTTTGTTATGTTTCATTGTTCTCTCTTACAGTTATAATGATTTTCTAAAATCTAAATTATTCATAATCAAAATTTGAAAATACAATTATAAAATAGTTAATCTTCAAATTTAAACTTATTTTATCGATTTAAATTCTTTAAAATTGGTTTCATTTATGCAAGAAAAAGATTAAAAATAGAAAAACATTAAAAATTTCCAAAAAAATTATGAATTATAAAAATTATTGGTAAAAATAAAAGGATTGACATTTTTTCTGATTTCATAAGAAATTTTGAAAATCAACACACAGAATGTTAGGTTCCACTCTCATGTTGCAACAGCATTCACGCAAAAGAACTTAGAAATCGTATAATATTTTTTTCAATTTCCTTTACTCTCTTTATAAAGTTTGCCTACAAGCAATGGTCCTTCCAATCAATTGATTTTTTGTTATACAAAAGCCAATAAATCGAATATTATATCTTCAGAAAAATTTTCAACGTTTCTATAACAAATACATAAGCATTCAACGGTCGATCATTCATCAGAAGAGATAATTAAAACAATACAAGGTGCATTGATTTTCGTTCACTTAAAAATAATTTCGTATCGGTCCAGAAATTCACAGAATTGATGATTTTTGGGAGTCCTGTTGCTTTGAAATTATTCGCTTACAGTCTATGAACTATTTTTTCACTATTAATTCAGATAGGGAAAATGAAATACACATATCATCATGATTATGTTTGATTTAGTTGTGGCATTGACTGTTAGAGCATTACAGACAATGAACTATAAACCAATACATACTTATGAATAAAAAAATTTGATTTTTTTTTTTTACATAGCAAACATTATAGCATCATACATAAACATTTA